>NW_008794215.1:544378-577900 GCF_000699145.1 Aptenodytes forsteri
AACAAGTGTTATGAGGAGCGGCTGAGGGGACTGGGGTTGTTTAGCCTGGAGAAAAGGAGGCTGAGGGGAGACCCTATCACTCTCTACAGCTACCTGAAAGATTGTAGCGAGGTGGGTGTCGGTCTCTTCTCCCAAGTAACGAGCAATAGGACGAGAGGAAATGGCCTCCAGTTGCGCCAGGGGAGGTTTAGATTGGATATGAGGAAAAATTTCTTCACCGAAAGGGTTGTCAAGCATTGGAAGAGGCTGCCGAGGGAAGTGGTTGAGTCACCATCCCTGGAGGTATTTAAAAGATGTGTAGATGTGGCGCTTAGGGACATGGTTTAGTGGAGGACTTGGCAGTGCCAGGTTGACAGTTGGACTCGATGATCTTAGAGGTCTTTTCCAACCTAAATGATACTATGATCCTATGAAATTATGCAACTGGATGGTATCTGTTTTTGAAAAAAAAAAAAAAGGATAATATATTTCAGTAAATCTAGGACAGGCAAGTCTTGGACTCTTCAGAAAGATGATCCTTTTATAACCCAAGTATTATTTTGTGCAGGAAACAACTTAGGAAAACAATGAAACAAGTATTCATTTGCAATTGTAATGTCTCTGATTACAGTCCCCAAGTTGACATTTACTCAATTTAATTAAAAAAATTGAGAATTGTATTTGTATTTTCTACTCCATCTTTTACAGCAGAGGGATTTAAAACATGTTCAGACCTACAATGTCCCAGTTACTGTTCCATCTTATGATCTTCAATTAATAATATATTACTTTCCGTAACTGCAGAATGAAAATGTATTCTTGATTTACCTAAAACTGGAATTAGTTAGGTTACCTAAAACCGACAAGGATGTTGTACATTCCAGGGAACTCACACAAATACAAGGCCAGGAGCTTCATTTAGGTTTAACCCTTATGCCCTTGAACACAATAGAGTTTACATAAATATTTAAGAAGGGCAGCCGCAGACCAATTAAAGGAATATATTTTCTAAGCATCAAACCATTGTTTTCAGGCAATGCACTGAAGCTCTTAAATTAACACATATTAAATCTGTTATGGGCTCAGCAGAGTTTTAGGCTCAGGAGAGGGAAAGGCAGATGAGAGCACCTCAGGGGGAGGTCGGGCAGAGATTGCCTGTGAGACGCACGACCCACCGCCCAGCTCACAGGGTGTCTGCATGGGCTGCAGGTGGCTGCAGGCTGGTCCGCAAATCTGCCCAAGGAGGAGAGGGCACAACCATCCTCTCGTTAGTCCTTTCAGCATACTAGGAAAAGCTGTGGGCACGCTGAGAAGGCTGCAACTGTCTTCATTCTGATATTTGCTAAATAAAATTGAGGAGCAGCTGTTTTGTGGGAAATATATTTAAGAGGTTTTTTTTAGCTTTAAAAATAAAAATGTTTTAAGATACTTCAGAATTTCCCTCAGAATGAGAGGTCTAGTTTCAAGCTAGTCCTACCCAGAAATGCTCAGTAAAAGTCTGCATTTCATATCCGCTCACTTCAGACTAGATACTCGATGGATTGCTGTTACCTAGCGTGTAGCATGAATTATAGAAGGGTGCTGCTCATACACATGGTAATACTACCCAGCCCTAGAAAAATAAATTTGCAAATAATCAGGTTTGTTGCCCCGTAATTTTGGCAGCTTGTTAAGGCAGGGACAGGACTTACCCAACTATGAACTATGAGAAAGTCTGGCTTGAAAAAGACCCACGTGTGCTATTGCAGGCAGGGGCAGAGCCAGAGCAGAGCTCAGGGAAAGAGGATAAGGAGGGAAAGAGTGCAAGTGAAATGGCAAACAGACTGGTGAAGTTTTGGAGGAAGAGAAGGGATGTGAGGAAAGAGCGTAGAAGCACGTCTAGGAAGAGGGAAGAAAAGGAGAGACTTGTTGCAACTAGTGAGAAGCAAAAGAGGAAGAGTGCGGATTGCAACATGCTTTCTGCTGAAATAAATCACCTATAGTCTCCTGAGAGAATTAAAATCAGTTCAGATGGAGAAACTGAGATGTTAATCTAGGCTGGTGGCAGAAGGAGGTGAAGCAGGAGAGAATTAGTGTGTAGTGGAGATTCCGGTTACAAGACGGTTTCTCTTTAACATATGCAATAGACTTCTAGCACCGGGAGGAAAAGAGAGAAAACAAGGATCTGGGAAGCAAGTATGTATAATACTTTAAAAGGGAAGAAGACTTACTAATACTACGTTCACCTTACAAACATTAAGGCTTTTGAAACGTTCACCTGAGTACAGTATTCAGTTGCTGGTTTACAGCGATATATGCATTAGTTACAGGATTAGTTACCTTCTCTCAGTATATCATTTCAACTTTGAGTTGTATTTACAAAGAGGTGGACTAAGTAAGGTACCTGGGGTATTTTTGTATTTATTCAACTGTTCAGACTATACTTTGGTATTTTTCAGTACATTTTTGAAGAAAATGTGTATGTCCTGACTGTTAATTCTGTAATACGATTCATGAAATGTCTGACGTCTGAAGCTCTAGGGGGAGAGGAGGGAAATTGCTTGCAGATCGCCATGTGCTGCTGTGCTTCCACTTGGGGAATGCATGGCCATAACTATGGGAGTCATGAAATCGTTAATTAAAGACTTCATAGTTGTGTTGCATCCTTTTTTAAAGATTAAATGCAGAATTTTTTTATTCATCTAAAGCTATGCACATGCAGATTTTCAGACAGAGGAAGCGGCCCTGTTTCTCTAGTTAATTACCTCAATAAATAGGAGTGAGCTGCTGGTATTTGAAAATCATGTGCGTGGTAGACAGAGCGAGCGAGAGAATAGTTTTCTGCAGCGTTCTGTTGTTGGCCTATAATGGTATATAATGCACTCAGGTTAAAAGGGTGGTACTGATACTCACGATACCACCATGGCTATAACAGAAGTTTACTGCAATAAAACTAAATATTGCAATAAAACTAAATGTTTGTGTTACCGTTACAAAAAAATTGCAACACCACTCAATTTTTCCTATGGTGAAATTACTCTCTGTTTGCATATATGCATATGTGTGTGCATATATAGATATAAGTATGCTTATATACACATAATCTGTGTTCATAAATACATGTACACACACACATGCATTCTGAATGAATTGTGCTTGCTTCTTGAACATGGCTAATATTCCCTGGAAGGGGAAATGGAGAGAGGGAGTGATTTTATTGATACTAGTCGATCTCACAAATGAAGATCAATTTTGCAATGAACAGTGTAGACAAACACTGTGGAAAGGCTGTTCCTATCTCCGTCTAAGACAGGAGACAACAGATGGGTATAGGTAGACAGGAGAGCATGGTGGGGAAACTCGACAAGACTCACCAACAGCCTTACGCATTCTCTATGCCAATGCAGGATGTATGTGGTCCGCAGCGGTGACAGTGGTAGTCAGGATTCAAGAAGGGATTTGACTGAGGATGAACTGGAAGTGAAAGCAGGTGGACAATATTTGGACTAAGAATATATTGCAGGAGATGAGAGCAGAGGCTCCCCAGATCTGAACAGGAGCTTGGTTTGAGAAGAAAGTTAACAGTGGGTGAGTGAAGGGGCTGAATGGTGGTGGCAGGTCCACGGAGGCACCCCGAGAGGGATGGGCAGCCAGAGTGGAAGTACACAGCGGGATCATGGGGAAGAGAAAAAAAGTTTGCAGATGAGCGGGCCAGGAAAACTGACATAAAAAGCCAAATGTGGGAAGAGACATGACAGAATTAGGAAATTGTAGGGGAGTCATCCTCTCTTTGCCACCTAAGAGAGCAACTCTAACCTATCCGTATTGTTAATAAAGACCAATACTTCCAAAAAGCCTTTTCACTCCTTTTCTCTCTAGTGATTATAGAGAACTTGAAAGGTGTCTGGCTTAACCAAGATACCAAACTTTCGGACAGCTCAGTTACATGAAGTGAAGGGTCTGTTTTCATTACCCTTTCTGTTCTAATGAACATCCTGCATTATTTAGCATTCATACAGTTTTATAGGAAACAGTATTTGATTTTTACTTTTTTTTTTTTAATTCTGAAATTATATACTACATACTCAAAGAAAATACAGTTGCTGCACACAGAAGCGGCAATATCTTGCCATCTAACATTCTCCTCTCTTTCCTTGTTACCAGGGTTTTTTAAACGTGATAATGTCCCACCACTGTTTCTGAGATTTCCTGAATTTATTTGTTTGCTCTTTATTACGTAAGGAATGATTTCTGCCTGTTTGAATATATTTCTGTGGGGAGTGCTGACATTCTTATCCACACTTCACTTGTCATTTCTAGGCCAGACGGTTAATATGATTTCCTACTATGAGCTACTTACTGCGTACAGTTTTAACATGTGTTGCAGTGAGGCAGTATATTAAAGTGCAGAAATGGCTTATGAAAGAGATGGATATTAGGCAAGAGTCGTTGGGTTCTCTTAGGCAAAGTCAGTTAATGTGCAGCATAAATATGTTCCTGATAGTGGTAAAAGGAAATACTGGTGGACTTCATATTCTGATCCCATCCTTCTCACATGAATATAGGAAAAAAAGTGTTTATGTTTGTGGATAATACCAAAAGAGGAGTGGCTGCAAGCCTGCAAAGGAGGGACTAGCATTCCAAATGGCGAACTGGAAAACACAGAGGACTAATCAACAGCATCTGGACAGGACCATGATCTTTTCTCTGGGAAAAGGCTGAAGACTGTAATGGTTCCCAAGCTGGGTTTTATCAACACGGTGGTTATTTGGCACAGAAAGCCGAGGTTATGCCGGGAGGCAAAGCCAGGTGTGTCGCCCTCGAGATGGAAGAGTTAATTGCTCTGCTGAGCTCAGTGCAGGACAGTGCCGTAGAGAAAGGTGTGGGCTAACGTTAGAAAATCAAGAGGGGAGTCACATAAGTATGTAGAGGTCTAGAAAATAGTTATGAGGAAATACTGGAAGAAATTGAGGTTGTTTAACCTAAAGAAGACTAAGGGAGAACATGATCAGTACCTTTAAATACATTAAGTGCTCTGCAGAAGTGAAGGGAATCATTTATTCTCTTGTCCTTCGCAGGCAGAATGAGAAGCAGTGGGCTTGCGGTACGACATGAAGATAAAGGTTAGATGTGAAGAGAAACGTTCTGATAAGGACAGATGTCTTGGGGACACTGTAGAGACTCCGTTACTGAGTATCTTCAAGAACAGCATAGACAAATATGAGGGAAGATATTGGTGCACAGAACCCTACCTGGGATACAAGGCATGGAATAAGTAACCTTTCATCATCCCTTCCTAGCCTATTTTTCTTTGATTAAAGCTGAATTAAGAAAGGAAAAGCCCTGGGCTGGGCAAGTGATCTCAAATGTAAAACATAATAGAATAACCTTGGGCTTGGTCAGGGAAAGTGTTGAGTAGTTGTGGCTGCTTCTCACTGACCTCATCCAGAGCAGAAACAAAGTAGGATTTCAAGGAAGGGGCCATAAGCACTGAATTTATATTAACTTTTAATATTGCTGAATTATTGTCGCATTGGCCAGGTCTTGTCTTCACCGTGACTCCTATCCTGGCTGTTATGAAACTTTATATTACATTTTGTGTAGGACCTTTCTGGGAATTTTCAGCCTCTGATAAAACCTGAGCCAAAAGGGCTTTTTCAGTGGGTTTCCATTTTAAAACTGTTCAGATTTCTTTCCCACAATGGTATTTACTTGCCTTTTGGCTTTTTAGGCAATGTCCCAAACAGTCACTACAGGTAGTGGTTGAATTTATGGATATGTCCTTCAACACACAAGTTTGAAGTGTGAAGAGTTGGTATGTACAATGTCAACCTACAATTGCTGAGATAATTTAGCCTAAAAAACTGCAAAGGAATAAGATTTCCTAGAGAGCGATATTTCAGAGCTACTGAATGACTTGGTATTTTTTTTATATTTGGGGATGTCCCAAATGAAATTACTGGAAGAGAGAAAAAAGAAGAGGCTTCTGTGATGAACAGATTACAATACAAGTTAGAGATCTTAGCAACAAAAAGCTTGTATGCTTTTACAGAAAAAAAAAAAAATTAAAATCCCAGAAGTTCTTGACATTAAAAACTTTCAACAAAAAAAAAAATCACTATAAAAATTCACTGGTTGGTTGGTTTGTTTTCATCAGCATTTCTCCCAGTTTGTCTCACATTACCACTAGAGTCTGTCTTTGCTGTACTGCTCTTTTTGGGAGCGCAGATAAACCCTTCTCTCCTTGGTGTGCTCAAAAGTGTATTTGCTACTTTATCCTGAGCCTTTTTCCTTTTCTTTTACAAGTGATCTTTATCCTAATGAAAAAGAGGAGGTTATCAGTACTGCAGCGTGAAATGACTTTACCTAGGCAAAAGCATAGGCGGCGGCAGCGTGAGTTTTTTTCTATCCCAGGGCTCTTGTTTCTTCTTCTTCGCTGGGTCAATCCGTGTCTGCATCTCTCTGTCAAGACTTGGCCTGATGCATCTATTTACCCCACATAAGCCTACAAATAGTGATCAGATAGGAGCAGCATCTGGTCCTTGCCTCCGTAGGAGGTATGTAAGCTGAGAATTCAAAGGTAGAAGACTGTATATTGCTAAAACTCTCGTCTGGCTCGTTCTGCAGGGAATACTTTTTCATACTGCATGTATTCAACCTGGAAAATGTAGAGTTCCAGGAGGTCACTGAGGTAGATAATCTAGACAGGGTATTTAAGGCATGCATAATTTTATAAGTATCAAAAAATTGTGTTGTGGACAAATATTTGGAAGAATATTTTCTTCTGTCCTCATAGATACAAAACATCTAATGCTGTAAGCAGGTCTGGCGGAAAAACTGTAACTGCGAAATTAAAAAAAAAAAAGGAAGATAGACTTACTGGCTTTCTCCTGTCCTAAGTTTCCTGTGTTCTCTCTCTCATAATACAAGAAGACACTCCAGACACCACATTTCTGGGGATTACCTTTCTTGGAGTTGAAGCCTTTGGCCTCATTCTTTTCCTCACAGTTAGAGTGTTCATAAGCCCCTGGAAAGACACTGTCTGTCATGTCTTGTTGCTTAAATATTGTGATCGAGCCTGTGAATAATCTCAGACTGCCTTGACATGTTCATAATAGCTTTTGTTCTACTTCTGGACCCATCCATTTCCATTCCTTAAAGTCTCCCAGCACGTCCAGCTTGGACGTGGTATGTGATGGCTTGACCAGAGATGCTATGGGAAAATCAGACCGATACCTTTAATTTTTGTGGATGGTGACGATGGTTTGGAAAGTGAAAATGACCCCTCAGAGGCAAACGATATTGTTAGACCTTTTTCTCCCCAGCTTGCTGGTTTTTTCACCCTTTGGTGAAAGTTGTTGAGAAGTGGTCAGCTGAACCGGTGGTACCCTGCAGAGTGACGTGTTCATGTAGGGCTTTTTCAGCTGCGCTGTGTGCAGTGGAGGCTGCGTTAACACCAGATGCCAATCATACACCACCGGTGGATTTGCAAGATTATAGGACAGGAAAAAAGATGAAGGTTAAGCACAGGGCACAATAGAGATTACTTATGGTAATGAATTGTATAATTTTTCTAGACAGATCTGGATTAATGTTTATCCCAGGCAAGAGATTACTGTATGTCTGATTCTAGTTGTAAACAGACATTATTAAACAGAAGGTTTATGTTCATGAAATGCGACTACGGGTGTTAAAGCACTTATGATTTATTATGTGCAAAGAGAAAAATTAACCTGTTCATCTGCTATAGTACGAGATGCACTGTGGATTTTTGCATAATTTGGAAGGCATCTGCTCCTTTGGAATACAAATAACCAGTGAAATGAGAAGGATTCTCCTCTCACTTACGCTGATCCTATGCCCTACACTGCAGAGGAGCCGAAGTGGTGTAACCAGCAAAAGAATAGTCTTGTGTGCTTTTATAAAGCAACAATATTTCTATGAGAGATAATGTTGACAAAGTCTATTTGCTTGTGAATCTTTAGGGTATTTTCTTTACAATTAAAAAAAAATTTTTTAATGTTCAGAGAGCTTAACAAATTAACCTTATTTGGGTTTCCCAAATAATTCCCTTTCACTAATTGAAAACATAATGTTTAGAGATGTTAAATTTAAAAAATAAATTTTTTAATCTATATTTCATGTAATTTGTGTTGCGGCCAATTTTTCTCCTGCTTTGTTGCATCACTGCTGCTTAGCGCAAGTGAGACATAGGTACAACATCCGCATTTTTTAATACTGCCTTACCTCAGTAGCTAAATAATCACACCTGAGTCAGTGACTTCTGTGTTTTGGGTGAGCTGAAAAATCTCCCTTAAGGAAACTGTAATAAAACTCCAAAACTTTCCTTCTTTGATCAAGTAGACATTTCAACTTTATTACTTGCTAACAAGGAAGTATCTTTTCTCTGTGAAAGCAAAGAAAAATTACGGTTATCAAAATCTGTTCATTCTATTTACGGCCTGTATTTGTAGCCAGCTGATTTTTGCATAATGCCATTTGAAATTATCCATTTAACAATGACGGATGATACAACTGCAATGCTTTCCCTCCACTTTGTAACTGATCCGTCTACTTATAGATTGCATTGGACATGTTGCTGATGCTTTATTTGTAAAATTCACTCACATATGTGAGAAATTTGTCTGTTGAGTCTTACTGACTTTAGAGAGGCTTCTCAGATAAGTGAAGATATTCCCGTATATAACCAAAACCCGCCCAATCTGTAAAAAACATAGGAACGTGGAGCGAAACGGCCTGGGAATATTATGAGGTGTAAGTGAATTAGAATTTAAGCAGTTAAACCAGGACTGAATAAAACGTAATCTGGTAAGATGTTCTGAATGCTTCCATTAAAAAAGTTGCAGTCTTAAATTGCCATCAAAACACTTCATATTGCTCTTTTATATTTCTTAATTATATTTTACATTTGATACAAAAATATATATTATTTCCTGAGAAAAATTTAACTTTAACATTTGTAATATTTTGCCTAATTATCAAATTTTACAACAGCTGTGAAGTGTGAGTCCGGAGTTAAAAGTTTGTCAACAAATGAATTAACCAGTAGAAGTTTCTGTGGGCTTTATTAATGGTTCAGTGTAGCATCCGAAGGCGATGGGAACTTCTGGAGGTACCCGGGATGCGGGTGAGAGTCCTGAAGGAAGCCGGGGTCAGCTGAACTGCGCTGCTTAAAAGTTTGTGCAGCGAAGCATTGTATTTTGGGAGGCACTAAAATATACGTGGCGCTCTTTTCTTTGCTGTGTGTTGGCAGGCATCTATAAGTCATGAAGATGACCTCCATCTTCCAAAGAGAAGGAAAGCTAGAAATGAAGACACATTTCTGTTATCAGTCTGCTGTGGGTCGTAAGTTGAACTGGTGTTATATTTTCCTCTGAAAGCCGCGTAGCCTTGACACGGCGTTTAACAGTGTTAAGCTTATTGCTGCTGAGCTAAACATGTCTGAAGCGAACGATGACCCTCACGTCTTTGCGATAGCAAAATGTCTCCCTGATGTGATCCTGCAGACTTGGAGCATTAAGTTAATTTTCCCCTGGATTTCTGAGCTGCCTCTTTTTTACCCGGCGGAGAGCTTGTGAAGAATACAGCTTCTGACCGAATGACAGAACGTGGAGGGTGAAATTAGATGCATTCAATTAGAAGATGACAAAAAGCCTATCTAAATATTTGTCAGGGTGCTACTTACAGGATGTAGTGTCCAGCCTGGGAAGCGAAAGGAGGCCGCTCTCGGGACTTAATAGTCTGGAGGGGGGGAAAATGGGTAAATCATCCAGATTCTTTATGGGCTTGGAGAGGATAATTGAGGGTATCGAGTGGGCTGTTACGCTTCCAGAGCTGGTGATCCCTCTTGTGTAATCTCAGATTAGTTCTTTTCTTGTATTTGCTTAATACAGAATTAACCGTTACAAAGTTTTCTGGACCACTTGAGTAAATAGTGTTGTTATTTGACCGCTAGAGGATGGATAATGCAGTGGTTTATGGGAGGTATTGAAAAAAGAGGCACTCCACCTTCTCCACAATTAAAAAAAAAACCACCACAAAACAAACAAACAAAACCCCAAAATCACAAACCCCAAAGAAACGAAAAAGCCAGGGCAAATGTGTCGGCTGTGAGAGTGTCGGGTTTGGACCAGAAGGTTTACTGGTTTTCCAGAGGACAAAAGGATGTTCTTGAAAACTCACATTCAGAATTAGTAGTCAGTTAAACAGAAAGAGAACGAGATATGCAGCTCGGTTTGGCCACATCTGTTTATCTGTAAATTACATTTATAGCAACTTTTTAAAGTAAGAGATCAAATCCCTTTCAATTTCCAGCTCAGAAAGTTTTAATTACGAAAATAAAAATTTTAAATGCAGCCTATTATGTTTGACCATTTTTTTTTCATTTCTGTTACAGCGGTTCAAGGGAGAATGTGACTATGATAGGGTTAATCCAGCTACATAAAAATCCGTGCTGTGTATGATAGTAGTAAAGCTTGTGATCCCTTGATCTTTGATTAGATCCAAGCTAGTAAATATCTTGTGTTTAATCAGAATGAGTTGTTCTGCATGTAGTATAAGTCACCTTCACAGATGGGATGTAGCAGCAGAGTTGTTCATGAATATTTGTTTTAATCCTTTCCAGAGCAAGCACGCTTTATGTTTCTTTGTTGTAAATCAGATTCAAGCAACTAAAGACCAGCACGAAGGAAAGGCATTTACTTGCAGTCAGGAATAGGACAGTGTGGGAATCTCTTTTCCTTTTTAAAGGAAAATGTAACTTACTAGATTCTTAAAAGGTATTTTATACTATTCCATAAACATAGCTAACACACCGTGGCTGCTTTTTTAGACTGGGATGCAAATATCATTATCTAGAATTTAATCTTAAACTGTTCATACACATTCCTAGCTTAGGAGACTATAAATATACGGAGACTAAGATTTATTATGGTAAATATGCAGCCTCTATTATTATTCTGTATTTTAAAGATATTTAGTTAGAATGGTAGCTGGTCTGTGTGCTGGTAAACTGAAATTCTTAAAACGTTATCTGTAAGGCTAGTTGTTTTGTGTGGTTTGTCGGCATCCTATCTACCTAAATCTGTCATAATTGCCCTCCGATACATCTTCCTCTGACACGCCAAATATTGAAAATGAGAGGACTCTTTGCTGGGAGATTTTCTACCGAATGTCATTTTTCTGTGTTCGTAACTCGATGGTAATAACTGGACGACCTGTAGTTAAATGCATCTCAATTTCTCTCACTTATTTTTCCTAATCACCACACAGAGCCTTCTGTGCTCAGAGGTGTGATTAGATTTAACCTGCCATCATATCTGAAGAACTTTCTGTACAACATATTATACATTGCAAGAATTATATCTGTAGATGGTGGGTCTAAGTGTAATCTATAAATAGATATAAAGGTGAGTTGCTCTCATGCCAAAGTTAATTCCTGATTTTTTTTTTTTTCTGTTTTTAACAGGAAGACTGGAGAGCCCCCGCTAATAAATGGCTGGATTCCTTACCTTGGGAAGGCTTTGATTTTTAGAAAAGATGCTTTCAAATTCTTACTGGATCAGCAAAAGAAACTTGGAGATATTTTCACTGTACATATTGCTGTTGAGAAATATTTTAGTATTTCTCTTGATTTTTTTCCATCAGTGAAGTTAAACACTAATTCAAATGTTTAGTTTAGAATCTTCCTTAACCAAAAACATTTTTGTGTGCCATAGGCCAATAAAAATTACTTAAATTCACATATATTGTATGCATAATAAGTATCCATAGGATATAATTATGAGCACGTGGATTTATATACAACTGTAGGTATATATGCATATTGACAGAATTTGTAGGCATGTAATGTATGAACATAGCTTTTGCCAGCACATTTAATTGTGGGGTTTTTTTCCTAAAGAAGGGAGAACTAACATCATCTTGACACCGCACAGAAAAAAATCAGATTAAATTTAGAAAACACTTAAGAAAAAAAGTGCAGAATATGTTCTCACACATTTTACAACTGGTTGACAGGAACACAAGGGAATGAATGACACATTGACTCAGTGATACAATCAGGACTGGAACACAGAAACTTCCCGTTGCCAGCCTCTTACTCTGATCATGCTTACTGAAAATAACAATATAATAAAGTATGATATAACCTTGCTGCTTTCTGTATTTATAGCTGTATTACTACACAAGCTTGAATACAAACATTTGAGTGAATTCATGTAGACACTTAGCTGTAGAAGAAAAACATAGAATGAAACTGGAATCTTGAATGAAACTTAAATATATAAATTTACATATATATATACACACAGATGTAGTTTTTACTAAAATCAATTTAAAATTCAGTGTTTTCCTCTGTTCAGAAAAAGGCAAACTCTTATTAGTGTAGGTGGATGTAATGGATCTTTTGCCCCTTTACATGCTGATATCCTTGTTCAAATGATCAACTTTAGAGTTAAGTCTATCTCATTTTTAGCTATTCCTGTATTTTTAGGGAGTTTCAAATAAAAATGTAACGTGTAAAGTATAAAGTTTGCTTTGCAATTTCATGGCAGTAGCATTAGCTTTATATTTCCATATAACTAATATTTTGCAATAATTTTTTTTTTCTTCAAAAGTCAATTAATTAAATTGCAAGCCGTATGTTTAATTAATAAAATTTTTCTTCCTGTTACCGAATCTGTTCTTTTTTTTCCTTTGGAAGAGCATTTTTACTGCTATTAAATGTGTGATTTTTTTATTCATTCAGGGTTTTTTCTTTGGAAACTGGTATGCTCAGATTTTTTTCCATCTTGAAAGTGAGTTTGACACATTACAAGACCAACTTTTGTTGAAATGCAGTCTTTTTTATTGTTAATGTACGTTCACACTATATACAGTTGTGGCTTCTTACAAATACAGATTAATAATTATAATTCAGAGACTACCTTAGTACATTCATAAAACCAGATGCAGTCCTACTTCAGAATCCTTAATGTGTTTAATCGAATATTTATTTCTCTTTCACCTCTTTATTGTTTTATGCGAGACTATGTTTAGAGATTTGTGTATTTAAGCAATCTATGAGTGTAATTTAGTTTCACGAATTTCTATTTGCATGGTAAACAAAATTCTGTTTCAACTTATCTCCCTGTGTTCAGGCATTTTCAGGAAGCCTTCCTTGACAGAGGCTGAGGTAAATGGAGTGAGTTCTGGATATCATTTCAGCCTTATGCCGGGAAATCTTTGATTTTGTGAATTTGTCATATCAGAGATACCACTTTAAGTTCTCTTTTTTTTGGTATAAAAATACTGACCGTCAAGACTTCACTAAGGAGAAACAGTTTGTCATCCACGAGTCAAGGAAGAAGCCAAAGCTAGTTAGTACCTCCTATCATGTCCTGATCCGAAGACGTACGGGATTTCTGTATGTCTTACTGATTTGACAAAGATGAATGTTTATATGTTCGGCAAACATAGCGTAGCCTGCTGTATATGGACTATCATTACTTTACCCCTGGTGGGTGTCTAAAGGTCCTGTCAAAAAATTCAAACAATATATATTGTTCTAATTATTGGTTCTCAAACTAGTTCATTTGGAAAATACGGAACGATGCTTGGAGTTTCTGGCGTTGCCCCGTACCGGTAATGCGATTTCGCTGATTGTACTTTCCCATGTGATGAGCAAATGATTGTCATCCCTAAAAGTCGCAAGGGACATGGATGTCATCTTAATAAAGAAATTAAAAAGCACATCTTTCTATGAGAAACAATGTAAATTCCTGACCTGTCGCAGAAAATAGTTCTCTAATTGGTTTTGTGTGGTGGTGCAGCAGAATCGTTTTCCCCAAACGTCACGCTGGCGAAGCACCACTGTACATCATTGTCAGCAGTTCAGCAGAATCTCCCTAATAAGAGGACGATTACGTAAATGCGATAGTCTTAGGAAAAAAAAAAAAGAGAGAGAAAAGAAGAGAATAAGGAGGGGAAGGAGAGAGAGAGTCTGTGGGGTTGAGATGATCACACTTCCCAAGCCAACCTCTCTGCTTGTTAAGGGTCAGCAGCATAGGCAGACGGCTAGGTAAGAACTTAAAGAGCTTCAAACAGTTTTGTCATTGTTTCTTGGGATTAAACTTTGTCTCCTTTTCCTGACAAGTTATTAGGAACGATACCGAACCTTACAACACTCTCTCTGAGACTAAATCAACTTTTAATAAAATAATCTTAGGGTTTTTTACTAAGCACACTTGCTTTTTCGAATACTGCTGCTAAGTCATTATTTTCTTTTAAATCATGATACACCTACAGTAACATATCACATTTTTCTCTCTTAGGCAAAAGGTAATTTACATTAACTCCTTACCAAGCTGAAGCCTGCCGCAAGCATTACCGAAATAACATCCATCATTAGATGCCATCTGAAATGCTTGTCTTTCATCATTAGCATTAAAAAGCTCCAGAATGCATTATTAGAGTAATTTCTTAACTATCATACAAATACTGGCTTCTGTGCTCGGATTTACCAAAGTTGACAATTTTCATATTTTCCACATCAATCTTCTGTTTCTAGGAGACTGTATTAACTAAAGGGAGATAACCAGGCTATTTGCAGCATGGGTGTAATGCAGACTGAAGGATTGGAGGGGGAAATATGAATTCTCTGTATCCATATTAAAAAAAAAAATCAGAGAGCTTTTTACAGAAACAAGCATACATCTCTTATTTTGACTTTTTTCTATGGTACTAAATAAAATAGCTCAGTGACTTAAACTATTGGAATTTGGAGTGTGACATTTCTGTATGGACATGTCTACTTAGTTTTTTGTGTTGAAGGATTTTTTTACAATCTAACAAGGAAAGGCTTTGTCCCCAGTGGTTTCTATATAAATACCTTCAATATTTAAGGCTTCCTGATCCGTAGACCGTGTGATACGCCCCCACTTTTGGCTGATTTAGCATTTACCTGTACCGGTACTCTGATGGAAACTCATGAGCATCGAGATTTTGGTTCGGTTTCAGAAAAGGCTACTTTTAAGAGGTTGTTCTTGGCATTAGCTGCAATGGAAAGGCGTGGGAGGGGAGGGGGGAAGCTGCATTTTAAAATACCAAATAATAACTGGTAACTTTAGGAAAGATTTGCATTTGTTGGTCTCTGACACCACCAGGGACAATCAGTGGGAAGAGACCTCATCAGGGACAACGACAGGATTTAAAAAGCAAAATTAAGAACCATATTGACACTTATAAAATTTAAAATCATAACTTGAGGTGAGAAAGTTTGTTCCAGTTCGGATGTTTGCTGCTCAGGGTAGAGGAGGTGTTGGGGCATGGTTTTGTAATTAGCAATCTGTTCCTGTATGGAAGAGACTGGGGTAACCGGTGTAGCCACGCAGTGCATCTGTGTGCGAGTATGACTGTAATTGCTAAAAGCTCCCATACCCACTCTCACAACAACTACTTACTGACTGCAGTTAATTAGCTCTAGATTTTAGTCTTATTCTAATTAAAAGATCTAAAATTTGATTCTCTGTGAGGTACATAAACAAGCTGCCTTTGTTATAGAGGGGTTCTACTTTTCTGACTATATAGACCTTTACTAAATGCGGTAAAAAAGTATTTTGCTTTATGTGTTTATATATATTGTTGACTTGCATTGATGTGTTCTGGAGCCTGAATTGGTTCTACAAAATGAATTCTATTTTGGTACATACTTACTTTTTGCTACCAGGAACCTGATGAGAATAATAAAAATCAGGATCTGTGATACTCTGTTTCGAATAAGGAGGGGAAGGAGAGAGAGAGTCTGTGGGGTTGAGATGATCACACTTCCCAAGCCAACCTCTCTGCTTGTTAAGGGTCAGCAGCATAGGCAGACGGCTAGGTAAGAACTTAAAGAGCTTCAAACAGTTTTGTCATTGTTTCTTGGGATTAAACTTTGTCTCCTTTTCCTGACAAGTTATTAGGAACGATACCGAACCTTACAACACTCTCTCTGAGACTAAATCAACTTTTAATAAAATAATCTTAGGGTTTTTTACTAAGCACACTTGCTTTTTCGAATACTGCTGCTAAGTCATTATTTTCTTTTAAATCATGATACACCTACAGTAACATATCACATTTTTCTCTCTTAGGCAAAAGGTAATTTACATTAACTCCTTACCAAGCTGAAGCCTGCCGCAAGCATTACCGAAATAACATCCATCATTAGATGCCATCTGAAATGCTTGTCTTTCATCATTAGCATTAAAAAGCTCCAGAATGCATTATTAGAGTAATTTCTTAACTATCATACAAATACTGGCTTCTGTGCTCGGATTTACCAAAGTTGACAATTTTCATATTTTCCACATCAATCTTCTATTTCTAGGAGACTGTATAAACTAAAGGGAGATAACCAGGCTATTTGCAGCATGGGTGTAATGCAGACTGAAGGATTGGAGGGGGAAATATGAATTCTCTGTATCCATATTAAAAAAAAAAATCAGAGAGCTTTTTACAGAAACAAGCATACATCTCTTATTTTGACTTTTTTCTATGGTACTAAATAAAATAGCTCAGTGACTTAAACTATTGGAATTTGGAGTGTGACATTTCTGTATGGACATGTCTACTTAGTTTTTTGTGTTGAAGGATTTTTTTACAATCTAACAAGGAAAGGCTTTGTCCCCAGTGGTTTCTATATAAATACCTTCAATATTTAAGGCTTCCTGATCCGTAGACCGTGTGATACGCCCCCACTTTTGGCTGATTTAGCATTTACCTGTACCGGTACTCTGATGGAAACTCATGAGCATCGAGATTTTGGTTCGGTTTCAGAAAAGGCTACTTTTAAGAGGTTGTTCTTGGCATTAGCTGCAATGGAAAGGCGTGGGAGGGGAGGGGGGAAGCTGCATTTTAAAATACCAAATAATAACTGGTAACTTTAGGAAAGATTTGCATTTGTTGGTCTCTGACACCACCAGGGACAATCAGTGGGAAGAGACCTCATCAGGGACAACGACAGGATTTAAAAAGCAAAATTAAGAACCATATTGACACTTATAAAATTTAAAATCATAACTTGAGGTGAGAAAGTTTGTTCCAGTTCGGATGTTTGCTGCTCAGGGTAGAGGAGGTGTTGGGGCATGGTTTTGTAATTAGCAATCTGTTCCTGTATGGAAGAGACTGGGGTAACCGGTGTAGCCACGCAGTGCATCTGTGTGCGAGTATGACTGTAATTGCTAAAAGCTCCCATACCCACTCTCACAACAACTACTTACTGACTGCAGTTAATTAGCTCTAGATTTTAGTCTTTTTCTAATTAAAAGATCTAAAATTTGATTCTCTGTGAGGTACATAAACAAGCTGCCTTTGTTATAGAGGGGTTCTACTTTTCTGACTATATAGACCTTTACTAAATGCGGTAAAAAAGTATTTTGCTTTATGTGTTTATATATATTGTTGACTTGCATTGATGTGTTCTGGAGCCTGAATTGGTTCTACAAAATGAATTCTATTTTGGTACATACTTACTTTTTGCTACCAGGAACCTGATGAGAATAATAAAAATCAGGATCTGTGATACTCTGTTTCTGAGAGATTTTTTTTTTTCAGAGTATGTGCTAGTGTTGAGTGAGTTTTGATTTAAAATTATTGCTAAAATTGTTTGTCTGAAAACTCATTTGCTGAAAATAATTTTCTTACTTAAAAATTATAAGAATTGATGTGCGTTTGCTAAGTGTCTGATTAAAGATCACAAAGAAACTCATATTTTGCATCAGAAATAAGCAGATGGTGGACAGATGGTTTAAATTAATATTAATTAAAAATCTTAACTTAAATTGTTTACCCTGTAAACGCAAAGTTAGGAAGCCAGCTTTCAACTTTAGGGTTAATAACACTCCAAATCTATTTATTAAAAATTGCTCCAATGGGCATTCTTTCCAAGCTTTGATCGCAAAGATGGTAGCCTCAATAAAGAGCATGACAGTGCGTGAAAGCTGGAAAGGGAGAGCAATTCTAGGACTCTTAACAAAGATCCTGCAGAGGTCGAGACTGAAAATTCCTGTCAGCCTCTCTGGTCTGGGAAGGAAGAAATGGTCAGAAAAGAAGACTGGGAATTCATGATCTTTTTTTCATGCCGGTTTCTTCATATATTTATTCTTTTAAAATTAATTTACATTGATGATTTGTTATGTTACAGTAAAGCAAACTCTTAAGAGTACCTTAAAAACCTTCACAGGCTGTTGCCAAAAAAAAAGGGAGTCTAATTCTGTCTTGATTTATCCCTTGTGTTTCCTTACTGGTTCGCTGGGATTGCAGTGGATGGAATCGGGGGGGGAAATTATGGCAGCTGGTAATTGCAGAGGAAGTCCACAGCACACCCAGATTTACCACAGAGCATGGTGTGTATATACAAGTCAGAATATGGAATAACTATTATAATTCAAGTACCACTATATGGTAACCATGGATACTTGTTGACATTTTTAGTGGTAGTGACTACTTTATCTCAGGACATCTGTCACAGAGCCAAATTTGGTCCTCAGTTAAGCATGTAGTGTTCCCATTAAAATCAAAGGATATTTGTCCCTTTAGTGAGACAGAATTAGACTGTAAGTGCTAGAAGCTTTACTATTTTCCCGAGTTTATAACTGGGATATTTCACAGAGGGCGTGTACATTTTAATGGGTACCCTTTTTCCCTAATGCACCTCTCCATTAAGTTAAGAATCAAGATCTCTAAATTTAGACATAACGTGGGAATCGTCTATAAAGAGTTAAGATTTAATTGAGCTTTGGGAGCGTTAGGATTTTGATTCATGATAGTTCACCAAAATGCTCTTCTTTAGTAGTTGACTTAAAGTTTAGGGAGAAATTGCAGGATTTTTCTGGCATGGGCAACTTGAAAAAGCATCAAACTTGATGCAATCCTGTTCCTCCGTACAGGCAGCTGAAGGTACGGCTGTGTCACCTCACTGAGCACCTCGGCAAGGGTAAGAAGTTGTCGGTGCACTCTGGCACAATGGATGATAGCGCTAGGACAGTGTCTACCCCAAAATGGCACCCATGTTAAAAATGGTATCTTACTCCATTGTAACCTATGGCTTCAAAATCAAATCTCGAGGTAGTCATGTTACGGATACCAAGCACATTCTTAACAAAAAGTTAGTACAACTTCAGGAAAAAAACAGATGTGAGAGGGGCTTTAAATGTTGGGGGTTTGCAGTGTGCAGTTAAAGCCGTAACTGGCAGACCTCGAGTTTCTATGTCGCCTGCTTGAAAAAAAGCTGCCTAGGTGGCATGTTTTCCACTCCGGCCCCTGCCTTCACTTTCCTCCATGCAGGTGAAATGTGTGTGTTTCTCCCTTTCTGCTGGTAAAAACCTACAATTTTCAAATGCTGCTATGACTCCACATTGTATTTTCATGAATTATATCAGAGTAGTAAATTATTTATTTGAGTGCTACAATAGCAGAGATCACACCCTACTGTTGGCAAACCTGGTAGATCAGTCTACATGGAAATGGCTTCACACTAATTTTAGAAGAGCCATAAAAATGTACACAGGTGGAATCTGCATCCTGACAAAGAGAATCTAAATAAAACTTGTTACATCTTCCTTTTTTCTTTTTTTTTTTTTTTTTTTTTTGCTTTGCAGATTTCTTCACAGATCTTTGCTTTGGGGATTTTCTGCGTGCTTTTTTCCCAGACATTGGCTTGTTTTCAGTTATTACTTCTGAAGTGTCACCAGATTATGAAAGTGCACGTGTCTCTATTTTTTTCTTTTCTTCTATTTAGGTAGATATATTACTTTTATCATGGACCCATTTCAATATGTCTATGTCATCCGAAATAGCAAGCAACTTGAATTTCATGAATTTGCTGATAAAATGGCTTCCAAAACTTTCGACTACCCAGCCTTGTCAAAAGGAAAATTCCCCGATCTCAAGGAAAACCTGCACAGAATCTACCAGTATCTACAAGGCAAACCTTTGGATATCATTTCTGACCACATGATGAAAAATCTCCAGGATGTATTTGAATGGAAATGCTCACAAGCAACAGATTGGGAAACAGAAAAAATGTACAAATTCTGCTGCTCTGTAATGTTTGAAGCCAGTTTTGTAACACTATATGGAAGAGTTCCTGCTGCAGATGGCCACAAAGTTATTAGTGAAATCAGAGACAAATTTATCAAGTTTGATGCCAGCTTTCCCTATTTAGCTGCAAACATACCAATTGAGTTGCTAGGAGCTACCAAGAAGGTTCGGAAGGAGCTTATACATCATTTTTTACTTCAGAACATGACAAAATGGCTGGGAGGGTCAAAAGTGGTCCAAGCCAGACAAGATATATTTGAGAAATATGAGCTGCTTGGAGATTATGACAAAGCAGGTAGGAAACTTATGAATGATTGCTTGTCTAAAATAAAATAATTTACTATAGACCTTTGAAATAAAAAGGCAAAATGGCGACCTTGAAATTTTTTTATGTTCTTTCTAATTGGCTAATGATAAAATGTTTTACTCTGAAACAACCCTCTATGATAATTGATTTTTTTTTTTGTGCTGAGGTGGTAAAACAAGATACTTAATGGTGATAATGAGAAAGATTATAACTGAGCTGCATTTCCTCCCCTTATTCCCCCCACCCCCCCCGACATTACATTTCAAACTATTCTCATTAAGCAGAAAATTAGACTTCAGAAGCCTATTGGTCCTCATTAGCATTCACTGATCCTTGGCTGGGTCTGTGTCCTAACATCTTTTAATTAGCACACTGCAAATCTAATCAGTGTAATAAACGCTATTAATCTTCCTTTTCACTTATTTTCTCCCAGCACATCATTTTGCCTTCCTGTGGGCCTCTGTGGGAAACACGATTCCAGCTACATTCTGGGCCATGTATTATCTTCTGCGGCACCCAGAAGCTCTTGCAGCAGTGCGTGACGAGATTGACCATTTGCTGCAGTCAACAGGTCAAAAGAGAGGGCCCACGTATAACATCCACCTCACCAGAGAACAATTGGACAACCTGGTCTACCTAGGTAATTTATTTTTATCTGTTAGGAAGAAAAGAGGGGCTCTCCCGGCAAACTCGGTTTATCACTCATTTCTGTTTACTGAGAAGGTGGAGGACACAGCTGCCTAATTGACATAATAACACCCATTTACATCAATTATAAATTATGTAGTTTATAGCTGTAGATACTCTCATTGCATGTAAACATTAAAGCCTAGGTAATTAACTATGCAAGGTATGCGAAAGGCTAAATCGAAGCTTTGCAATTATTTGAAAAAAAGTTGATGCCTATTAAGTTGTTTGATTCTGAGCATCTGCCGAAGTGTTAATGCATTTCAAATACTTCTGCATGGTACTGCCAAGAAAGACCCTTTTCGGAAATTAAAGTGGGATAATGTATTTAAACTGCAAATGTAATTTTTTTCAC
The DNA here is from genome assembly GCF_000699145.1 of Aptenodytes forsteri. Classification (NCBI taxonomy): domain Eukaryota; kingdom Metazoa; phylum Chordata; class Aves; order Sphenisciformes; family Spheniscidae; genus Aptenodytes; species Aptenodytes forsteri. The sequence goes on from NW_008794215.1 coordinate 565,768, forward strand.
AAGCAGCTTCTTTCTTTTTCTCTCTTTAACAAAACAAAAAGACTTCTAAAGCGGCCTTCAGTTGAGCAATGCCTCTGAACAAAATATAAGAAGGTAAAGCTTTACAGAGTAGAAATGGTGTTTCCAGTATTGAAAAAAGTACCTTGATTCAAAATAAGGGAGCTCTAAGTGAGATACGGATCTTCCGATTATAGATCAGTGTTTCAGAGGGAGACTTTTGCCAGTTGCCGTTAGAAGCCATTTGATCCAGGAGCTGGATAGGCCTTCAGAGCATCAGCTGATGGTTTCACTTCATTTGCTAGTGCACAGGCACTGGCAAGATAAATGCTAAAATTAGCCCAAGGGAGGAGAGAGGGTGTAGAGGGTGGGAACCTAACCTTTAAGCATCTGAAAGGCTCCATAGGTAGTGTTAGCAGGATAGACAACAGCTGAATAAAAGCATGAAGGTTCAATATTCCTCTATTTTTAAATATTGAAACTATCAAGAGATAGTTTATTTTGTATTTGGAGACAGAGATAGGAATGGCAAGAAAAAGAAAAAAAAAAAACACAAAGCACCCCAGAAGTGTAGGAATAAGGAAAATAAAAGCATGTACTTCACTAAAACCATCTGGTCCAAAAGGGTATGAACAGTTCAAAACATTAACTGTGTCATTCCTCTGCTGCTCCTTGAAATCTTGAAGTACCTTGGTAACATTTGATTTATGTGTTGAGAGGAAAGTGCCACATCCTACTTTGTAGTATTCTTGTAACACTTTTGTTAAATTTTATAATCGCGTTAAACATAATGTGGTAGAAGCTAGATTTCAATTCTTCTGGCACTTAAGTCATAAAGGGCTGGATACTGTCCCATAAAATAATAATATAGAAAAAAAATCTGTACCATAAGAGAATTAAAGTCATGCTTCAGTGGAAAGAGGAAAGGGATGTTTTGTTAATAAATGTGTAGGAGGGACAAAGGTCCCAATTTGCATTGCTTGCACACCAAAAATCTCCACATTGCAGGAAGGCTGTGGGCCAGCACTGCCTTTGCCCTTGCAGCTCGCTGACCCCAGCCTCCGAGACTGAGCTTTTCCTCTTTCCTCTCACTCCCTGTGCCAACTCAGAGCACAGAAAACCAGGATTTGTGTCCCTGCTCCCGAGTAAGGCAGACCAGGTGGGATTCTTGTATGTTCATCACCTTGTCATCTCATTCTCCTGTTTTAAGCACTCTGATTCTCCGTCCTCTTTTTGGCCTACTATAACAAGAGCCTTTTTTTGGATTCCTCATGCTATGGAGAACAAGCAAGAATTGCTAAAAAGCCTTTCTCAGGAAGCAGCGTTGTTATTATGGTCAGATTCTTTGGGTCTAGGGAACAACATGGCCTGATTTACTTCTAAATTCAAAGCACAGGTACGTGATTTTTTATTTAAAAAAAAAAAAGCTTTCAACCCACAGCAAAACTAGCATTATTTTTTTCCAATGGCATTTCTGGGGCAGCACACTTTGTTTTGTCTACGTAAGACTTTTCCCAAAACCCAACCGCGCCTATTTGTGTGCACAGTAACATACATTATTAGTCGTTATGGCTCACAACGGAGCTCTAATATGGTAAACGACACATGAGAATGGTCTGTCGGTTTTTATGGTTATAACAGAAATGCAAAGGGTAAAGCAGAGATATACTTAGTGCATGTTTAATGCTAGGCATGTTTAGTCAGTTCGTTTGTTTAATATTAGTCCATTCATTTATATGGTGAAGTATTCTTGCCCCAGGTCATTGCTGAATCCCAGATATTTCCTGTGAAAAGAGCACAGCTTGAAAAATTGTTTCGTACACAGGAAAGGACAGGAACCCCAAACCAGCTAATACAGAATGTGTAGTTGTAACACAAATGCTGAGCATTAAAATAATTGGTTGGATTGAGAGAAATATATATATTTTCCTGGAATGGGCTGGGCAGTACCGTTTAGTTCTTAGTAAGATGCAAATATACTTGTTTCAGATCATCGTTTGTGTTGGCACACCGTGATGCCTGTGGGTAAATGACCCCCCCCCCAAATATTTGCACACTTGATAGCTATTTTCCTACAATACACTCTAATAATTATAGTACCCTATTACCTGCTATGTGTTAGTGTAAAATTAACAATCCATTATGCACAATAAGTTTTATAAAACATTTACAGATAGAGATCATGTTTAATTAAAATTAACTTGCCTACGAAAGCCAAATGCACTTATGATTCGCAATGACCTTTTATTACCTGCAGTCCCTTGTTTTGGCTGGATGATTGACAGCTTGCTGTTTGGCTACCATGTTGTATTTCAGCTGACAAGACTTTTCATTTTAACTCAATTTGCCTGCCTATCACAAGCTGGTGGCAGGCCAGGCTCAAGTCACCCAGCTTTGCCTCAGCAGCTTGCTCTATTTCTCATTAGTACGCATTTATTCAGTGGAAATTGGAAGACAAATGCTTGAAGGCATGTGAACTAAGTATAGCAAATTAGGGTTTAAAGACTGAATATTTATAAGTATATTGAAACAGTTTTAAAAAAAAAAATCTAGAATGAATTGGAAGCTGAGCGCTAGCTTTAGTATAAGAGAAACGAAGAGAGAAGTGGGAGGATTCTAAGAATAACAATACTATGAGATATCTCTATCTCTATCTTCCCCCCCCCTCGAAAATATGTAAAATCTCTCTGACAACACCTTATCAAACAACAGCCTGGCTTCTTTATGTAGCGCTCGCACAGTGAAGTTTAGCATCTCATGTGTGTAAGAAGGGGGGAAAAAATGAGGGTCATGTTCATTTGCTGCTTGGTTATCCCTTGGTATGCTTTAAATTGCCTTGTTTGTTCGGCACAAGCACAGAAACAGATGTTGCTCTACCGTGCTGGATAATTTACTGTACTTCACGGTGCAGAATGGAAGGCCTCCCAAGCTACCCAGCTGGTCTGTCAGCAGCGATGGCTGGTGTCTGCTGAACTATGACAACTGCAAGTAAAGGCTGCAGTTTTATTGTGCAGTTGTCGTTCCTCTCAATGTATAGCTCCAGCATTTGTGGAAAGCTGACTGTCTATTTTTTTAATGTGAGCCTGCAAAGCCATATAAGCTCCATTCTCCTTTGTTGATCATAATGTGACTCATTACTTTTGTCATCTAATGATTATCGGCATGATCGCTCAGAGCGAGAGCCAAGCTCGCCTTCCACACATAACTGGTACTGGAAGGTAAAACAGATTTGTCATTTACGATCTGACCGCTAAGCCACACTTTGTGCTCCATTATTGTGATTAACTTCTGCATAAGATATGCTGCCCAATTGTCATTTGGGATCCGGCAGCGGGCAGGGACTGCCGTGCTTTCTGGGAGGATGTCCGCCGATAGGATGTGACCGCATCGCTTGGGCGCTTAAATGTAAACCTGCTATTTCACAGCGGCGCTTTAATAATTATTTTTCTTTTGTTTTTTTCCTCTCTGTCCCCCTTCCTCATTTGATTTCTGCTGTCACTATGTATGTCGCCACTGTTTCCAAATGATGGACCGGCGCGGAGTTACCAGCTTCATTTTCCACAGGTTGAAGACAGTCTGGGAGCGGAGGCTGGACCCTTTCTTTGTACCGCGTAAAGTTTTGTTGCCACAGCGCTGCCAGTTGAAATCTATCGTGTCAGGTGCCTTGTGGCTATCCGCAGTAGAGGCCATCTTCTGGAACCAGAGTTCTTTTCTGGCTTCGTCACCAACAAGCCGATTTGACTCTGCCTGATTATAGTAACGAAGGCAGTCCAAAAGAATATGCACAGACTCACTGTACGTCACATTGAATCATGGCGCTGGCCACACAAAGCTGACCGCAGCCTCATTTCTTTAGACAAATGCATGCTTAAGGAAAAACCTCCTGCAAGAAAGCATCCAGGGCCACTTTATTTGCTATGCATGCTGCACCAGATTTAATTTTTAGTGAAAGAACGTTTGTTGTTATTTTTTTTCAGAGGCATCTACACTGGGTAGCTACTGTCTCTAATAAACTAACCTTTTGGGTGCAGCAGTTACAGTGCCTTGGTGAACACTTAGAGAAGGCTAATTTGATATCACAGAACATAAATGTAGACACAAATGGATTATTATGTGCAAACGAAACCCTATTTTAGGCTATTTTTCACACTGATGATTAGAAGGAATCAAGTCACATATAACAGCGCCCATACACGCTGGTGGAAAAATAGTCAGTTTTGATTACAAAGTGAGAGATGCAGCCCTAGACAGGGGCTACATGCTGATATACATGCTATCAGAATGATTTATGCAAATTATGCATATTATTCCCAAAGGAATTCCTCCTCAAACTGCCAGGATAAATTGCCGGAAATTAGCCATAAAATCTGTCGTGCTAGGAGCAAAAGGTGAAGGCCACTGGGAAAGCAAGGACATTCAGCTTCTGGAGCCTTCCAGGATGTGATGGTGGAGACAGAAATCTTGCTTTCCCTAAGCCTGAAATGGCTATGTTTTGTTTTCTCTTGGCCAATTAAAAGTGTCTTTCTCTCTTAAAATTACCAGGCAAATAATGAATTGCTTTCATTCACTCTGACCATAACAGACACTATCATTTGGCAGCATAGCACACGGAAAAGAAAATAAATAAATTTAAAAATCCTCAGAATGACTATGGAATTAACAAGTGAAATTATTTTTTCTAACATATAGTCCTGCCATTACATCCAACAGCTTTCAAAAGGCAAGCTAAACAGCTCCGTGGATGCTTTCACTGGTATTTGCTTGCAACCTCCAAAATATATGTAAATGTGTAAAGCGTTCGCATCTTTTGATTGCGTTGTTTTCAATGTGATGCCTGAATAATGACTTTCCACCCAAAACTCAGTGCTGCCTACAGCCGACAGGATTTCTTAGCACCATCAGTGAGAATCACATCGGGAGGTTCAGTGTCGTGGCTCTCCGCCCCAGCCCTGCGGGGTTGTTTATTGCCTCCTCCTGGCCTCTGCTTTATGTTTGGTTTGTGGGTTTTTTTTTCCTTTAGCCTGCCCTACTAAACCTGTCGAGATTCAGCAGCTGTAGCCATGTATAACTTCCAATCATCTCCCATATTTCTGACGCTTTCCCCCCCTCTGCTTTTGTTTAATCGCAGAGAGTGCCTTAAACGAGAGTTTACGAATGTGCTCGTCCTCCATGAACATTCGCATCAGCCAGGAGGATTTTGTTCTCAAGCTTGAAGGGAATCAAGAAGTCAGTTTGAGGAAAGGCGACTGGATAGCCCTTTACCCGCAGATTTTGCACATGGACCCTGAGGTCTATGAAGATCCTAAGGTAAACATTCAGCTGGTGCTACTCTTCCTACTCCAGGCGCATCGCAGCAGCCCAGCCTTTTGTGATCTGTGGGTTTTTTTTTTTTACTGCTGTTCCTTCTTGTGGAACAAATCTTCCTACTTTCAGACGTATTTTCTAGGGCCCTATAGGTCAAAGGATTCATGGCCTGAAGAGAGAAATATGGTGATGAGACTGACTGCAACTGCTTTCAAAGGAATTGACAATTGCACGTTGACTACCATAAACTTTAGGCTAAATGTGGGTTTTGTTTGGCAGTGGATCATTTGATACCCAAGGAGGGCTGAATAATAGAAGGTGGTTTAAATAGCAAATAATGTGGGCCATTTAGCTAAGTGCCCCCAAAGCATCATTGACTCTCTGAAGCCCTATAATAGCAATGTCTTACTTGAGCCTTATGCTTTTTCACCTCCCTTCATAGGGATTCACCCCTTCTTGATCAATTAGTAGAGTGTTGTGAACTTGAGACTGTAAAGCTGTTGCTCTGCAGCGAAGCTCGGAGGGTAATTGTGTCATCTCCTTGTATTTTTCTCTGATGCTTGAGTTAATGAATATCAAAGACTCGAAATTAATCCACCCTGCCTCAGCCTTAATACAGCTTCAGAAGTTCACCACCTGCATGCAAATTGAATAGTCCTCGTCTTGGCTAGGTTGCTCCCCCGGATTGCTGTCCCCAGCCCAGGGTGCCATGGAGGAAGAGCGAGGGTGCACGCTGAGGCTGCTAAATGCCTCCTCTGCCTGAGAGGCAAGAGCTCATAGCTGATCCATTCCTCATCCCCGTTTTCCTAAGCAAATGGCTGTCTCCCAGCCATGCTGATTTTCATCCTTGGCATTTGAGCCAAAGAAGAAGGGAACTGGATTTTTTTACATGCTTATAGAAAACCCATGTTAGAGGCATTCTCCCTGAGGCTCTCCCTTTCGGGAATTCAAGGATATGATGTTGCAGAGGAAAGATGAGATTCAAGTGCCTTGTTGGTGTGGGACAGCATCTTGCTGTGCAGGAGCTCGGCCAGCCTCGGTGAGAGGAGGAGTGGACCGTGTCGGAGTTAGCAGAAGTAAGGTATAGTCACCGGGATGAACACTGGAGCCATGAAAATGGAAATGACGTCCAGGAGGGCTCTGCTGGCTGTCCCCACCCAAAAATGAAGACAAAGCCCGCTGAGAAAATTAGGGTTTTAAAAAATAATCCATAATTGGCAAATAGTTGATTAATATTTCTATCCTTAAATAGTAACAACTAGCAAATAAGCTTTTTCTTGTTTTATTCTTAACACTTTATTTTGGAGAACATTATTGATTTGTCAAAAGTCCATCTGTTTGTTTAGGTCCTAGACCAAAAGCATCAGTGTGGAAACTGATCCCCTCCCTTATCCAATAATTGCCGGAATATATTACCATATTTCCATTGCTTGAATATATCTGCTTAGTATCAGCTCTGCTCAGCTTTCACAGTACAGCTTTAGTTCATATATTTTATCTTTTTGATAGTGAATGAGCAATCCACACATTGCAGTACATTGATTTCAGCACATGGGCCCTCTTGAAAAGTGGGGAAATCACTGTTCTGTTTGGTTCTTAAAATATGCAGTGTGCTTTCAACAATAACTACTGAGGATCAGATAGAGATGGAGAATGAATTTTTTGAAAGGTGCAGTCTTGAGCTTGTCATGTATTTAGGGAAAACTTTCCTGGGAAAACAGGCAGCTTGACAAGATAATTTTGTAGCAATGCTTTTCTCCTGGATACATAAATTTAAGTTCAAGCTATCTTTTGCTTTGGCACCATATTGTATAAGTGTAAGCATATATTGTTGACCTCTTTCTCCACTCATCAAAGTCTAAATAAATGAGTCAGTTTTCTATAAAGTGGATAAGTGAACCCCTAAGTCCTAACTCAGCTAGTTATAGAACTCTGTAAATGAACTCTGCAAATCCCATAGAGTGAAACATCAGGAAACCCTGCAGAAAACCTACATGGTGCCTTCCCAAACCAAGCTAAATATGAGATGTGGCAGAGAGAGACTTACATCGATCACAGGAGATTGCTCAATTTGCATAATACTCTTAGCAGGCCATCCACACAGAACTTCCTCGCCTGTTCTTGCTCAGCGTCTTCACCTTTTCCTTGCCATCAACCACCCTGTCTCTTCGAAGGAGGCCTTGTGCATGGCTGAAAGTTCCTTTATTGTCAAAAATTAGTCTTTATTTAGCCAGCAAACTAGCTTTTAAGGAAACACTATCCAACCCAAGGGGCTTCAACAGCACAAGCCTGAGTTTCATGTCACTGTCATTGGCTCCATTCCTGTCTCATACTCATTTTCTGCTTTCCCAATTCCTTAGACACCAATTTATTTTTTGTTAAAAGCAATTACAACTCTCAGATGGCTCTTAAGATGACAAAGAAAGCATAAGGTTTGACCCAGTATGTCTATGTGTACAATACCACAGTTCTTAATTGCTCCAGACACCAGGAGTGCACCTTGTGGAAATGTTCCAACAAAGTGAAGAGCTCTGGGTTGGGTTGGGTTGGTTTTTTTAAGCTATTGCAGTTCATACTTAGCAGCGCTTTTTTAGACCAGCAGGCTTTACATTTCAGGAAGTGAATCTTTTTTAAGGAAGAAGGGGTATTCTGGGCTTTCATTTGTTACTGTGTTTCTTCAAATGAAGCAATAACTTACCAGGAAAAAAAAATGGCATGCTTCCTTTTGGCTGGGGTGTTCAAAGCGACTGAAAAGAATTACTTGTCAGTGGAAACACACATATAATCACCTTTATCTTTGTGGAAAATCCAGGGCTCTGCCATTTAGAGAAACAAGCTCATGTTCTTCAACACCCAAAGTTACATCCCCTCCAGTGCACCTTGTACTTGTTCCCTTTCTCATAGACCACCTCCCCTGCCACTGTTTTTTCCCGACAGCAAGACCTGCAGTGCATGGTTTTCAGAGCCTTTAATCTAATGGGTAGATCAGTATCAGTGTATTTTTCATTGTGGTGTGGGTTTTTTTAATCAGTTGAGGTTGGTTTCTGTCTGACTGACTTGTTCCCAGCCAGCTCCAAATGGCTGCCGCTATAGCAGATGTATGCAAAGCAGGACAAATGCTAATGAGTGACCATAAGCAAGAAGTGTCTGTCATTTTTATTCAAAGCATGCAGGAGGATTTTGTAAGTGGTTAATTTGCCGTTGACTGAGTGAGGATGCCAGATCTCCTTCATTCAAAAACATGAATTATCTCTAAACAGGGATCCTGCTACTGGAAAATAGTCAGAATGATGTTCAATTTATGGAACGTAGGTTACAAGCGCAACCTCAAGCCTTACTTGAAAGCACCCTCTTTATAATGGTCAATCACTGGCGGTTGTCCTGCTTTGCACACAGCTTCTGGAGCAAAACATTTGAAGGTCAGATGTGGCAAATTAAGCAGCAGCCATCTCCAACTGAAGGGAAAATTGACTGCAAAGCATCGGGTCTGGTTTTTGAATAATCTGCACCACTGGGTGCAAAAGAAGGATGGATTTTGCTCTAGCTTGCAAGAGTAAGATCAGTGCAATGCATTAATTTATTCATAGGCATTTGCAGAATTTGGCAGATTGTCCTTATTCATGATGTATGTACCACACTGAGCGCATATGATACTTTACAAGAAAATTGTCCTTCCCCTAAGGTTCATTGTCCCTGCTACAAAGCGGTCAAAATCTAATTACAATCAATATAGGCCAGACATTCAGTGGATGAGACGTAGAAGTTGAAGGAGCTTGATGTAAAAGGGCTAAGCTAAGTAAGTGGATTTAAGGAGTGTTCTTTGCAGGGAAGATAATGTGAGTTAATGAAACTTGAGGGAACCAACTAAAAAGGAGAAGCTGTCAGCTCCTTGTCTTCCTCTTTATCTTATTTTCTGGGTTTCAGAAGTGTTACCATTGTACAAACAAAGCAACTCATGTAACTGCCTTGTTAGATATCATGCGCTCTCTCTCTTTATCTTTTATTTTCAGGAGTATAAGTTTGATCGATACATAGAGAATGGCAAGAAGAAAACCACATTCTACAAGGCAGGAAGAAAACTGAAGTATTTTCTAATGCCCTTTGGCTCTGGGATCAGCATGTGTCCAGGGAGGTTCCTCGCAATGAATGAGATGAAGATGTTTCTTTTCATACTAGTGGCTCATTTTGATGTAGAACTAGTGGAAAACAAAGCTGTCAGACTTGATAACAGTCGTATGGGCCTTGGTATCCTCCTGCCAGACGTTGATATTGCCTTTCGTTACAAGCTAAGGTCCTTAAGAAAGTGAGCGGCTGCCTATATGCCTTCTACTAATCTCCATGTTTGCTCTGTTTCATCACTCAGCTTGGTATTTTTGGAAACATTTGCTTTTCCCTCTCTGCTTTTACCTCGTTCCTATTTGTTTCTAAGGAGAAAAGCCCTTGGCTTGGAGGTAGATACCAGATGCAGGGACATGCAACCTCAATTTGTCCTGCCTGAGTTGTGAGTAGTGAGGTGAGATGACAAGAGTTTGGCCAAGTAAATAGCCCAACGTCCCTACAAGACGGACCCCATACTCTTGGCCATGAGTTGAGTAGCATTTACAGGGGGGGGTGACATCAGGCTAAATCCAGGCCATTTATATGGAAAACGGGCTCAGCAGCCCTCTGTCACAGGGGTTCCCCCTTGTTAGATTGGGAGGTCCCATACACCCACCATCTGGAGGCATCTCTGCATCATAGAAGCATAATAGCAAGAAAGGGGGAACTTAATTCTAGGGGTGAAAGAATTTTTGGTGATTATTATTCTAACTTTTTATTTACTCTGTTCCCTTCATGGTCTTGCGTGTCTTAGCCCTTATTTGGGAGATGTGATGGAAGCTGTGTGGGGTGGTGGGAGATGATTTGCAAGAATGTCTTACTGGCAACACATTTCTGACTTCAGTTTTATGTACTGAGGGTGAATGCTTTGCTTTTCTTCTTTTTGGTTTTTTTTGGTGCAATGCAAAGAACTTAGAATCTGTGATTTTTTCCTACAGTCATTTAAAGTCAGAAGGGAGGTTCTGTTGATTTTAATAGTCTCTGGATCAAGCCTAAATTATCTATTTTGGCTTTTGAGCCAAAAAAGTACATTCTTCAGGGAGAAAATATATAAGCCTGTTTGAAATTATTCTATCATCTCAAAAATTACCTTCTGTTTGTCTCACTGTTTTCCTAGTAACATGTCCGTATGTTTATTTTGACCATTTCTTGTGTTTGTTCATTTCTCCAGAAAGGCAAAAGAAGCAGAGAGCTTCAAGGGCAAGTGTGGTATCTAAAACTACTTTTTAATAGTGTTTTACTGTGCCTAAGTTATGCATAGGCAGAGTAGTGTGACCTGTGTTTGGAAACAGACTTGTCCATCTACAAATTGGAAAATAGGCTCTTCCCTGGGGCCAAAATTTGAACAAGTGAGAACCCTGGGCAGCCACAGAAGTTATCTGTATACTGGCTGCCCAACCTGCTTCACTGAGTGACCAGCTCTTGTTTCAAAAATTAATTTCCTAGTGCATGGGATCTGTGATTTTTAGACCCTGTCTCTCTTCCCAGCCATCACTTCAGAGACTGATGAGGATTCTCGTGGCTGTTCAGTCTCAATTTGCCAAGATGATAATTGTGATGGGAGAGTAGCCATGTCTGTGGGCCTTGCCTTGTGTTCCGAAAAAACATCTCTCTTTGGGATGTGCCAGCGTAAGTCTTTTAAAATCAGAAATTTTACTCATCTCTAAAGCACTTGATGGCCTATGGATGGAAACTGCTACGTACATACTAAGGATTAGAATTATTTATTGTTATTTGTGTAGAAGCCTGTTTAGTTATTCATGTAAAGCACATACCCTAAATAATCATCAGCATCAGTAGAAAGGCTTTCAGAGATTGGCACAGCCACATTCCAAATCCTCCAAGGAGAAAATTGTGGTTTTGTGAGATATATTGGATAAACATTTTCTCTTCATATATAATATCAATAATGCCTACAGTGTTGGAGTACACTTACATTAAATGGGCTTTGCAGTTGATTAAATGCTTTAACTTTGCTTCAACATTTAATCAACAGCAAAAGCTGATTATTGCTTTGTGCCACAGAATAAAATTTGTTTTTATGGAGAGATTCTTGTACTCAGGTAACTTACTGCTGTAGTTACTCTGTAGGAGCTATTCGGTACTCAGCCATAGCTCACAATCCAGTTTGGACATTAGAGCCTGGTTTATTGAGAGAGGAAACGTTGATATCATTATACTGTTGACTGTATTCCATTATTGCTTAAATGTAAGCTGTAAAATGTCTCATGCCACAGTTATGATAAATCTTTCTTTGGCATCCAACTTCGAAACAAACCTGAAGCAACTGTGAAAATAACGGTAGGTATTTTCTTTAAACAGAAGTCTTCTTATGATTCTATTCTATTTTTAGGATTTTGAATTAGAATATTACGGGCTGCTGCATAATTTGGTAGGACATAATAGGACTGTGCCAAAAGTACATGCAAATCATTAGTAATTTCATATTAATTGCTGATCAGTTTGTATAGAATCATAGAATCATTTAGGTTGGAAAAGACCTTTAAGATCATCGAGTCCAACCGTTAACCTAGGACTGCCAAGTCCACCAGTAAACCATGTCCCTAAGCGCCACATCTACATGTCTTTTAAATACCTCCAGGGATGGTGACTCAACCACTTCCCTCGGCAGCCTCTTCCAATGCTTGACAATCCTTTCAGTGAAGAAATTTTTCCTAATATCCAATCTAAACCTCCCCTGGCACAACTTGAGGCCATTTCCTCTTGTCCTATC
>NW_008794215.1:580126-584393 GCF_000699145.1 Aptenodytes forsteri
ACCCTATCATCACCATCATTAAGCTCTAGACAATCAAAACACTGCCTAACATAGAGGGCTACCCCACCACCTCTCCTTCCTTGCCTATCCCTTCTGAAGAGCTTATAGCCATCCATTGCAGCACTCCAGCTGTGCGAGTCATCCCACCATGTTTCCGTGATAGCAACTGTATCATAGTTTTCCTGCTGCACAATGGCTTCCAGCTCCTCCTGTTTGTTGCCCATGCTGCGTGCATTGGTGTAGATGCACTTCAGCTGGGCTACTGATCCCGCTGCCTTTTTGGGGAAGAAGCCCTAATTCCTATGTGACCATTCTCAGGCACTTCCGTGGTTTCTAACACATCAATAACCCTTGCGTCTTTGCTGCCGTATGGATCTCCATCCCCTACCTCCACTGAGACGGCAGATCGAAGGACCTCGCTAGCGCACCGTCCCTCAAACATTGGTGTGCTGCCCCCAGGCTTATCTCTAGCGAGCCTGGTGTTATAGTATCTATTTTGAAATTAAAAGAAGACCTAGATTGTATCCAAAAGAGCAAATTAAATCTATAGGGCATGCTTCCATTAAAAAAAAAAAAAAAGAAAAAAAGTGTCAGAATCTTTCCCAGGAGTTGCAGGAAACCTCCATGAAGGCACTCGGAGGTCTTGCGTCGGGGTTAGAGAGCATGTTATGCACCATGCAAGAGGACAGCATTTTGCTGGGATAAGAGTTAGCTGTTCTTTTTGCTCAGGGACCAAAATAATCAAACTTAAAGCATGGCCTGCCCAGCTTGTCCTGGAACTGTGTCCCTGATAACTCATGCTCCTGGTGGGTTAGTTTTGCTGGTAAGCAACGCATCACTACCTTAGCATACCCCAGCTGCAGAGGAGGTAAGCCTCACCCCCCTGTAAAGTCACAAGTGCCAGAGCAGGACAGAGGAAATGTTAAGCCCATCTGGTCCATGTACTCAGCAGCTGTGGAGGTGACTTATTGAGAGTCAGCAGCTGGTCTGACCAGGAGTGACTCGGTCTCCGTGGAGCAGGGAGTGAAAGGCCCACGGTGTCGGTATTCCTGGTTGATAAGCCGTAGCAGCACAATGGGATGAGCGTGCACCATCCCTGGAGGTCCCAGCTGGAGCCAAGCTGGCCACAGTGTGCTGCGCCATGGAGAGCATGTTTCATGACGTAGGGAGCAATATGGTTTTTGATGACCTCCTCTGCCGCAGAACCCAGAAGTGATCAGCTCTTAGTGTCTGTCACTGGGGCGCTAAGATGGCAAAATCATCTAAGCGGAAACCGCAGTGCTGTTTGCAAGCGTTCAGGTGCCAGTGGTGCGGCAGGGGTGAGTGGTGGGAGGCAGTCAGACCTTGTGCTTCCTTGTCCCTCCTCTCCACTTCAGCGGGGGGGTCTGCCCTGCAAGCCCAGCAATGCCTGCTTGTCTCATCCGCTGACCCGGCAGGCAGGAAGGAGTGCGTGGGTGCCCCTTGAATTTCTCTGCTGTTCCTCTAGTGAAATGGTGCACTCACTGATCAGTTTGAGATGTGACTCGGCTGGTCAGTACCAGCCTCTGACTGTAAGTTGTCGCTGTCTGTGGCTACACTGATAATACCTTCTGCTATTTAAAAAAAAAAAAAAAAAATCACCTTTTTTCTCATATGAAATAGGTTTACTAAGTCAGTATGGCCCTTTATAGCACCCGAGAAGAAAAGTGAATTCATCATCAACTAATGTGAATGCTAAAATGTGATTTTTGTAATTATTATTCTTATTTTAATTTACAGATTGTATGTTCTCCATTTTCATGATGGCACTCAGTACTGCTATAAGCTACTGTAATCTTTTTAAACTGTTACATTACTGAAAAGACCACGCTAGTCTCTGTGTGCCTGTTTACAAATTAGACTTTCTCATCTCTGCCAGTATGTCCTAATGTGCTAATACAAAAACATGTAAGAGTTCGTCTTTAGTTTATGCTTTTAAGCCGGTTGCATGTCACTATTTTTGGTGTTCCTATTTTTATGAATAATTACTGGTCTGTGAATTTCTCTTGTAGAATTATAAATGATCCTTTATTTCATCATTATTGAACTTTCTGACATTCAAAAGATTGTGAATTGCTCTTAATTGTGCAAACTGACATTTTGTATATAGATGAACAACGGTTAGGTTCTACTTTAATAGTTAATATCCATCATTAAGGCTCTTAGATCGAATAAGGTATATTGTGAATTTCTGAGCAAGAAAACTGAAACTTCATTATTTTAGTAATCTAACATCTTAAGTGACTTTTGTGTTTCAAGGACACAATAAAAATGAATATATCTATTTTAATATTGAATGACTGTCCATGGTATTTTTTTCAAGCTTACATTTACACTTTTCTCTCAGATTCACAACTATTGCTTTCATTTTTTAATTGTTTATTCAGCATACAGCATTTTTCTGTTACTTGATCTTGAAAGGTATTTCTGTAAAGCAAAAAAGCCTTTAATTCAGCACTGGCATGGAGCAACTCCTTTGAATTTAGGAAATGATCAAGTCTGTTTTACCCCCATCAAACTTAAGCCAGTTCTTGTCAGATGAGAGAAAAAAGTGGTACTTCTGACATTCTTAGGACATTATTCAAAATTAATATAAAGGTCTGCAATCCACTGGTGATTCCCAAATACAGCTCCTAGGCTTTTCCTTTTGCAAACCTCTGTGTAGTACAAGATGTACTACCTAGTGTAAAATATTCTGTCCTCTCAGATCATCCATTTTAAAAGGGGAAATGAATGAAAATTGTTACAGTACACAGCACTGCACCAGCAAAGCACAACTTGGCTTTCCTAAGTATCACTGTAGCTGCTGAGTTCTGCAAGTAGCTATTCAATATGAAGGCTATACCCTAAAGACTTCAGTGTTTCTTCATTCCTTCCTGCAGAAATGCTTGTCAGGTATGTCTGTGAGGGTTGTTGAAGATACGTCGTAGAGAAGATAGACCTGCAGCATTTTTCTGGGTTTGATAAATGTGTTTGTAACTGTGCAATTGCTTTAACTCCAGATTATATTAGAAGTTATTGAAGTTTATAAATAAAAAGTGGCATTGTTTGAGATTTCTTGAAGGGCACATTTCGGAGTGAGCTTTCCATGATGGTCTGAAAGATAGCTTGGGGGGGGGGGGGGGGGATATAATAAGACCTCCTAACACTGTATTTTATCTAATATTTGTTTTGACACTAGGTGCTTTCTTGATGTTACTTATATTGCACTGTATTTTAAAATTATTTGAGACATCAATTTATGCATGACATATGCTTAATTCATATGAATAGAGCTATTTCAACTGTCAGACCAGAGAAAGTGAAGTATTTTCCTGCTCATTACCTAAGCCAGCCTACGTACCCTGGCTAGTCATGTCCCAACACCCGCAACATATCAGAAAAATGTTCGCATTACAAAAACACCATTTAAAACTACACTTGTGAAAGTATTGTGATCCTTAAGTTATTGTCTCTGTTTATAAATAGTAATAAGTATGAAGAAATGGTTGCTGCATACAAAGAAGCATATAAAAACCAGAAAATGTTCCATTTTCATTTGAAAGCAAAGAAACTGTAGTGGGATCTTCATCCTCATATAAACCAGTACTGTGTCTACGTAGCCTATGCTATGCACCAGGCTTCCCTGGGATCTAAAGTACTGCGGTTGTGTGAATACACCATTTGTAATAGCAGAACTGTGCTTGTCTTCAAAACTATTTACACCAAAATAAATGGTCAAAAGAAGCCTAAGCTTCAGCTGTTCCTGCTAGGAGCCTTGCAGGATTCTATCTTGCAAGATTTTGTTGAACCGATGTGTTGGTTTGTATTTTCCCCCCCCAACCAGCAGCTATGAGTCCAGCAAAGTTGAATAAAAGTCTAGGTTCTGGCTACAGGGAGAGTAAAAGACAGTAAGTAAACACCCTGTGATGACTTTCGACGGTGACTTCTTTCCTATCAGCTCATCTTTCCAACTACATCTTTCTTCCAAATAGTTTAGTTGCTAACCTCCTACAGGCAGCATGTCTTTCCCTGTCTAATTTCCATCTTGCGAGCCAGTGAATCGGCTAGCTTCTCAACGTCTCTTTCGGTTGCCTTCTAAAAATGAAATCTTTACAGCAGCCTCTTGCAAAATCGGCATCGCAGGTAGCTACAGCTGCGAGAAGCGCCGCGTCGCTAAAGCTCTGAAAAGTGGACGGGCATTAGTTGAGCTCGGGACTGATGAGGGGTTGTTCGCCCAGCACCGGGGGATGCCGCCGCTCCGGGGTGG
>NW_008794215.1:584469-585433 GCF_000699145.1 Aptenodytes forsteri
TCGCTGCGCTCCCAGCTCCCCCGACCCCCTACAAAAATCAGGCGGAAAGGGATGGGGGGTGTGTGTGTGTGTGTGTGTGTGTGAGGAGAGACTCCTGCCTCCCCTTCCTAAAAGCAACCCGTGCTTCCAGGGGTGCTGGAGTGGGAAAAGGGGACGGGACCCCCCCCGAGGACGTTCCTCGGGAACCGGTCTGGGTGTTAGGTGAGTTTGGAGGGCTTCGGCTGGTGGAGAGGCAGGTTGCTCTGGGAAGGCGATTGTTTGCCCCTAATCCTCAATTATGAGGATTTAAAAACAGTATTAGAGGGGCAATCTGTTCTGCAACTTCTCGGAAGAAATAATTGTTGATTTAGATAAGCACTGATCCCTTCGGTGTTTGATGAAGACGTTAATTTATGGCTGTCTAGCAGTTTATGGCTGTCATTAGATTTTCAGCTTTGTCTCCGTTCGAAATGTATCTTTCTTTTTATTTTAATCCGAGACAATTATGTAAGAAAACGGTTATGTTTGATCTAAAATGCATCATTTTTCTATAGCATTTCAAATTATTCACAGATCATAGTTCTTATATGTGCATATATGAATTTAAAAATACAGCAGTAAAGTGCTTGAAACAGACCATAAATTTGCTTCATATTTTATTACACGTCTCTGAATCAGGTTGAGAGGACAAGGGCAACTAGGGGCTTGGGGAAGGATTTAACCCTTCCCGAGGCTGGAGAACCAGCCAAACCAGCGCAAATCCCCCTCCGGAGCGCGTCGGGGGAGGGGGAGGCTGGGTGACACCGAGCTGATGAGTGACCACGGGGAAATGGGGCTGGCTGCAGCTCTTTGCTCATTTAGCAGATGCCCCTTCTCCTAGGAGCCCCCGAGTCAGGCTCGGGGCCGGGGCCGGGGCAGCCACGCTGGCTCCCGCTCCCGGCCGCGGCTCCCTCCGTCCCCCCCCGCCCGGCCCGGGCGGCGTCCG
>NW_008794215.1:585651-587844 GCF_000699145.1 Aptenodytes forsteri
CCGGCCCCGCCGAGCGGCAGCGACCCCGAGGAGCGGGCGGCGGGGGCCGGGGCCGGCGCGGAGCCGAGCCCAGCGCGACTTCCCCAAAGTTTTGTCCCGCTCCGGCAAGGAGCTGTTCCGCCATCTGGTTAAAGCATCCCTCCGGCCTGTTGGCAGCGGGTGCAATCAAAGTTACAAATGATCCTGGAGAGAGTCGCGGAGTCCTGGCTCGTTTGTTTCACCCCCCAACCACCCCCCTCCGCCACCAACACCCACCAAAAAAAAAAAAAAAGTGTTAATTGCTGTAAAGTTTCCGAGCACGTGGATAATTTACTTTGACTGCTGCATTTTAATTAAAAGCAAACTTATTTATGTTTCTGATGTTTATATTAGGCGATTTAATTACGTTTAGAGGCAGCGTCGCACTTTTTTTTCCCCCTTCCACCCTAAATCACATTTTCATTAAAGGTTTTAATAAGGAAACTCGCTTGACCACTATTCATTATCTCGTCCCCTCCATGCACACAAGTTCACTTACCCATTCATTTATTCACTTACTCATTCCAGCAGATCCGCTGCAACTGCTGCTAGCAGGGATGTGAACACTCATAATTATTTGTCAAAGTCTGGAAAGTGTATTATCCCTTCTTCTAGTGGTAATTAGTTACCATAGCATCTAATACGTAAATGTGCCCAGAGCACACCATTAACAGTTAAGCGGAGGATTCAATTTAACACATGATTATATCTTTCATAAGTCATTACATTAGGAAAGCCAATGTCACTCATGCTGGGACAATTTCAGGCTCAGGGCCGGGGTAAGGGGCCGGGGGCCGGGGGAAGGGAGCCGGGCTGAGCGCCGGGGGCAGAGGGAGCCCTCGGAGGAGGCTGGGGGAGATCCCGGTTCGGTGGGGCGGGTGGAAACGGGGAGGAAGCTCTTTTGAAGGGGCACATGTTCATTTCTGGTTAAGTGATCTATCAAGCGTTAAGAGGGGCGGGGGAGCCTCTCTCCTCCCCCCACCCCCGACACGCACGGCGCTCGCTTTGGCAAGACCTGCCCAGGGACTGGCCCAGCGGCTTCGTGTCGCTTCCCAGCGAGGCTGCTCGGTGCAGAGGGGCAGGAGCGAGGGGGCCGGGCGTGACAGCACCTCTACCCGGCAGAGATCCCTCTTCCCCCCCTCCGAAGCAAGTGAGGAGGGATCAAGCGAGCCCAAAGTCGGTCGGGAGGGGTAGCCAGGAATGAAAAGCGTTTTCATTCCGCTTTCCCGTCGCTGCGAAGCAGAGACTGACAAGGGGCGAACGGAGAAACCGCCCGATGTGCCACAGACGGCAGCGGCCGCCCTCGCTCCTCTGAGCCGGCGGGGAGCAGCCCCGGCCGGGACCGCACACGCCGCCCGCGCCTCGGCCCCTTCCCACGGGAGGCGGGAGGCAGAGTGTGGGCCTCCGACAGCCCTTTGCCTTCCCCCCAGCCCAGCTCCAGGAGTTTGCTGGGACCTCGCTTGCCTCCCCCGTCCCACGCCCGGGCGCAGCCGAGCGGCGTCCGCGCCTTCCAGGGGAACCTCTCCGGGAAGACTGGCTACTCTCCTTAGCCAGAGATGTTAAGCGGTAAATCTTGCAGCAAATGTGTCCTGCGATGTTATATACACGAACACACACTCACACACACACAGACACAGGCACGCACCACGCCAAGCTGGTGGCGGGGGGGGGTTCCTAATCAGAATGATGGACAGCAGAGACAGAACAATACAAACTAATGGCTGTGTTGCTGATCACTTTACCCCTTGATTAAAGACACCCAATTATAGCGCAGAACAGTGTCGTAATTATGTTCCTTAATCACATCCAGGAGGTTTAATTGCCTTAACGATGTGTTTCATTAAATGAATTTAGGTATTATAGTCGACAGTTTTCATACACAGTTGTTTTCAAATTAACATAATATTAGACATCGTCATGGAAATTGTTTTAATAATCATAATTAGACGCACCCAGCCTTTGTCTAGCAAATGCTGAGAGACGCTTCTCCTTGCGCCTGGGGGCTGATCTGCCCACCCTCTCTGGGCTGCCTTCCCACAGCTCCGTGGCACTTTACAGTTATGTTTCCTGAAAAGTTACAGGTTCTGATTAATCTTTTTTGATGGGAAGTGGAGCAGAAAATATTTATCCCGTTCCCCCGCGTGTGCTGCTGCCGTTGGGAGAGGCGGCTCCGCG
>NW_008794215.1:588256-588617 GCF_000699145.1 Aptenodytes forsteri
GAAGAGAAAAGAAAGGAAACCCCCCCCCCCCCCCCCCCCCCCCTTAAATCTGGAGATATATGCTTAACAAAGCACAGCATAATACAAGCGTTTGTTCAAAATATTTTAATAAAGATTCTTTCCGACATAGATACACATACAAACGATCGTACATTGCTGTCATAATCTGATTGACCTATTTAATATATATCACTCTTTACACATCCGTGACCTGCCAACAGATCCATCATGGCTCCTATTTTGCCATCCAACCTGACAGTCCGAATTTGTATTATCTGCAAGTAGTGGAAAATAGCAGGACTCGTTTTTGAAAAGAAAAAAAAAAAAAAAAAAAAAAAAATTTTATTTTCAAATGGGAGAG
>NW_008794215.1:588634-589729 GCF_000699145.1 Aptenodytes forsteri
CAGATACACAGCCGCCCACAGCCATGCACTCAAACTGAAGGCTCACTTTGGGTAAATAGCTACTTCTTGCTTTTCATCTCTCATTTTTCTTCAAAAAAACCCCACCCTCCCACCCACCCCCACCAGAAAAAAAACAAAAGAGAAGAATTCCACGCGTTCTGTAAATCAGCCTAAAGTATTTCAACTTAAATAACAAACCACAGTCAGAATAATTTACACACACATTAAAAGCGGTTTAAATTATACCTTTGAAAACACAGCGCCTGGGAAAACATTGGCTTGGCAAGTGTTCTTGTAGCAGCTATTGCTCTGATGCCTTGTAAAAGTAAATAGCTATTACCTGTTATAATGCAAAGAATACCCTTTCAAAAATCAGTTGGTTGAGCAATTAAGAATACACCTTTCCTGTAATTTTTGGACTGAAGCAATTAATTAAAGCTCAATTTAAATACAGGGATGATGCAACTTAAAATCCAGATGACCTTTCATAAACCTAAGCAGCTCGGATACATCAACATTTCTGGTTATACGTTGTTGGCAAATAAACGTTTTAAACACTTGGCACACAGTTTAAGTTAATCCATAAACAGAATTTTAGAAGCATTTAAAGTAACTGCACATAAGACCCGTGACCTTAACACATGATAAATATTGTTGGCGTGGAAGGGTCATTTAAAGAATAACAAATAAATAGCATGTCTTGTTTATACATCATTGCAAAGTGGAAAGAAACAAGGTGCACATAAATATTTCTTTTAAAAATGCGATACTTTCAGCCACACGGAGTAGGGGGGTTGATCGGTTATTTTTTGTCTTTTTTTTTTTTTTAACTCTCTCGATTTTTTTAAATCACTCTCACCAAACTTTGCGCATTTTCACAGGATCAAAGTTTAGAGACGGTAAAAAATACAAAGTCTTCCATAGCAATGGTCCAGTCTCTTTGTTTCTGCGAGTCGCTTAAATAATAAGTTTACATTTCAAGTTTGTTTGTTTCCTGGCTCAGAATAATAATAATAATACTGCTAATAATAATTAAAAAAAAAAATCTATGTTCAAGTGCCCTCTCTGATTTGTCCCATCCACCTCCGCGCCCGG
>NW_008794215.1:591112-591787 GCF_000699145.1 Aptenodytes forsteri
CTCCCGCTCGCCATCAGCAGGCGCCGCGCTGGGGCATTGTGCGCTGCCGGCGGAGCCGCTTCCACCGTTTATCTTGCTTGGATTCACCTTCAAGAGATTTCCGGACCCATCAACCAGCAGCCGCCGCAGACGGGGGAGTCTTTTACATCATTATCTCTGAGAGTAGGTTATTATGAAGAAGACTCGCCTGTTGGGACAGAGCTTTCTACCCAATCAGGTTAACGTTTTAATTAATAGGATTAAAACGGTAACAAACAATCCCAGGCGCTATCTGGCCCTGAGTCTGAATAGTTTCATTTCCCAGGTCTGAAGACAGGCAGCAGCTAGAGCTTTATAAGAGGCGCCTGCTCCATTATTCTCCCTGCCATCTGTATACACAGCTTAACGCATATGTTTGCAAGACGTTGTGTCCTGTTAGTAACCCAACAACTGCCTTTAGCTTGACATGTGTGGCGACTTTCACTCATCAATGAGCACACTAAAAGCCCTACTTAGATCGAAGGATGTTCTTTGCCTCCTTCAGCAAATTACAGCCCTGCACTGCAGAAAAGCCCGCTTCAACACTTCCCCTTCCGAGCGCTGCCAGCAGACTTCTGCTAACTTAGCCGTGGAGTCAGGAGTGACACCCTCTCCCCCCACCCCAGCCCACCCACCCCCTGCATTTACATTAACTTA
>NW_008794215.1:592231-592479 GCF_000699145.1 Aptenodytes forsteri
CTACGGGGAGGTTCCCCTCCTCCTCCTCTTAGCCGTTTTCAAGTAGCAGATTGCCGCTTTCGAGTGATTATCCCCCGTGTCCCTGTAAAAAATAAAAAGCCCCATCCGTTACCTTGAAAATGAACCGATCTGGGGAGAAGGGAGGGCGGGGGGAGAAAGGGCAAAACCCACCAAACTTTTTTTTACTGTGATTGACCAACTCTTTGCAGCTCCCTGCCTCCCTCCGGCGAGCCCGGCTGGGCGGGGGC
>NW_008794215.1:592558-593783 GCF_000699145.1 Aptenodytes forsteri
GACCGCCGGCACTCCTCCCGGGGCTTCTCCTCGGAGCCGGGCACACGCTCTTCTGCGCTCTCCCAGAAGCTGAAGTGGCAACCCGAGGGTTGCTCTGAATTTTGTCCCACTGCTCCTCTAATGCTCGAGGCGAGCGGCTCGCTCTGGCTTTACTGTTAGCGCTCAGAATATTCAGTGGCAGGTTTTCATTCTTATGACATCAGTAAAAACAATATTTCCCAACACTTCCAGTAAATCATTCTTATGTGGCAGAATTACTGAAGGCTATGAAATTTTTTGGTTTCTCTGGTTTCATTAAAAACCTTTTAATTGTGTCTTTCAGAGTTGGCCCCAGGTGTTGGACTCTTTTCATTACATTTTGCTCTAATGTGATGAAATTCTAATTCTCTCCTTACCATATGGTTAAATTTCCCCACTGAGAATTAGTTGAAAAAGGAAAAATAATCTATTAATCTCTGTAATAGATTCACAAATGAGGTTTGCCACAGAACCTGTTTTTGAATGGTAATATCAGAACAGTTGGGTGCCTTGTTTCGGGAAAGAAAGGACCAGGCGACAACAGAAAACGTTTGAATTTTCACCTGGAAAGAATGAAAAGAAGCCAAGCTGCAGATTTCAAAGTAATTGACTGAGATTTCATCTAGCGAGGACATGACTACAATACAGACCTTCCTCACCTCGTGTCTCCGGATCAGAGGCGAACATACAAGCCGAGCCCTCCGAAGGGGGGGGGGGTGTTTCACCCCCCGCCCCCCCAGCCCCGTTTGGCTGCTGCTCTTGTCCCTGGTCGCCGTCCAATCGCACAGCCACCGAGCGCCTCGCTCCCCTCCCCCTTTCCAAGGGATGCCACCGTTAACCTCTATCATTATTAATCCAAAGGCATTTTAGGTTTATTGTTTTCCAATTAGCAACTTCATTTTCCTTGGGATAATAAACAAAGGGCTTTATAATCGCAATAGGGGTTTTGTTTTTTTTATTATTATTATTTAGTCTGTTTAATATCCAACTTGTAAAACTCATGTGGTCACTTAAGGATGACGGATACTGTAATTATAATTTGATGGTTAGGGGAAACATTTCATCCCTCGCAGCTTATTTCTTCGAAGACGGAGATCTCCGGCTCGATCTCTCCCGCTGATCCGGGGGTTCACTAGTGCTAGCCCCCCTCTCCCCTTTTTGCCTGCAACTTTGGGGACGGCGTACGCTCCCGCTCCGCCGGCGACGG
>NW_008794215.1:593948-595957 GCF_000699145.1 Aptenodytes forsteri
GCTCAGATTTGCGCTCTGCCTCTGAAATTTCTCTCTTTTCGTCTAAGCTTTCTGCTCATCCCTGTCCACCCCCCAGCCTGCCTGCTGCTGATCTGTCTGCGGTCTCTCTGTGTGCCTCTCCCTGCTTCTACCCGTCCATTCATCCACCCCGCTTTTTCTTTTACTTCTCTTCACCCTTTCCTTTCCCTTTCTTTCTGGGTCTGCCCCCTGCCCTTGAAACACTGATGTATCCCAGCCATCTTGCCGATGCGTTCATCTGTGACTTGCCGTGCTTTACTGATGCCAACTTTCTACCAAACTTTAGTTTGGGGTGGTGTGTGGGAGAGGGAAGTGGAGGAGACAAGAAAAGAGCCCCTCTCGCCTCCCCCGGCTGCTGTGATCTGTCTCTCCCTCCCTCCCGAAGAAGTGGCTATTTAATAGTCTCCGGGAACTTTAGTTTGGAAGCAGGCAGAAGAATTTATAGAAGCTTTAAATGCGGGGCTTATAAAAATACCGAGGAATGGTCTTTGAGGTTTATGCACTCGTAAACTTTTGCTGATTGCTTCTGGGAAGTTGTCAGGCATTTAACACTGCGTTTATCTTACAGCGCAATGAAAACACATCTGCCCAGCGTCTCGTTACCTGGTTTAATTGCACCGCAGCCCTCCGCCACCGGCTCCACTCCACTTGGGTCATTATTTCGGGAAACGAGCAGCCCGGAGCCGAGCTGCAGAAGGGACTGCGCCGGCCGCTCTGGAGCATCACCCAGCCTCCACCGTGAGCGGCCGGGCTCGGGCCGCCCCGGGCGGGGCGGGAGGCCGGGGCAGGGGGTGCAAGGAGGCTGGAGGGTCCCAGAATACAGGCGAGAGCGGACAGCACAGCGATTACGACTTTTCCATGACGTCTTTTGCAAGATCTACTCGAGAGTCATTTTGTTCTGCTCCCCACCTGGGAGAGAAGTTAAAACCCCCTTCCCTCTCCCCAGAGCTGGGCTTCCCGTTTGCTGAAAAGCCTCCAGAAGGAAGGATGCTTTCCAAATTCTCCCTAAAGGCGCCCAGGAGCTGAACGCTGGCGAGGCAGAATTTAGACAGATGAATGCAGCCTCTCTCTGCCTGCTCTGGGCAGAGGCACGGCGTGCCCGCTGCGGCAGGACGGCCCCCGCAGCAAGCTGAGGGCTTGGAATCACCCGCAAGTTACCGGTCCTTCTTCCAGCGGCTCAGCCCCGGGTCACTCCTGCCTCCGGCACGCCGAGCCTGGGAGAGAGCAGACCGGGCGCCCAGCTCCCCGTGGAGCGGGGGCAGCCCCAGCTGCAGGGTCTGCCCGGCTTTTCCAGCGCTGTCAGGTGTCGGAGAACGCTTTCGTTCGCCGCAGCTGCCTGTGTGTTGTCTTCACTCTTAGGCAAACTTTATTTAAGTTCAGGGTGAAGAAAAGACAGTAAAAAGAATGCAAATGACATCCCCATTGCATTCGCTCCTAGTGCAAACCTCCTCAGAGGTGTCTGTCCACAGGCAGCCCCGGGATGCCGGTGAATTCCCAGCCTGGGAAGAGTTTCCAGCAGCAAAGGGCCCGGCAGCCCACCGGGGTCTCGGGGCCGCCTGTAGGGGAGGAGAAGGGGCCGATGCTCTCAGTCCCCGGGAGGCCCGAGGCAGCATCCTGCTTCCTGGCTCCAGGGGGGTCGGGGAGCGGGCGGGGTGGTGGGACGTGGTGGGTGCGTGTGTGCAGCCGGGCTTGGAGGACATTTGTGTGGCGAGGGGCTGCGAAACGGAGGAAAGCATTCCCCCCCCTCATCCCAGGTCCTTTGCAGGAGGAAGAAGAAAACTGCATTGATGGACTTGACCCGACAGCGCAGCAGAGATGAGGCATCTTGGGGTGAGGGATGCCACCCACAGACGGGCGGCCCTGCACCTCGGAAGGGGACCGCTGAAGACGGAAAGGAAAGTCTGGAGGGCTGCAGAGGGATCAACGGCACCTGAAGGTCCCCGCTGAGACCCGGCCCCAGCCCCGGCCCCTGTCCGCTCGCTCCCCACCCA
>NW_008794215.1:596058-611891 GCF_000699145.1 Aptenodytes forsteri
CCCGGCTGGGGGGCGGTGGGGGTTGATGTCGGCCGTGGCAGAAAGGACCGACGTGGGGCTGGAGACATGGAAAATTACATGGAAATGTAAAAAAAAAAAAAAAAAAAAAAAATTACATGGAAATGTAAAATAACTCTGCAGCTTGTTTTGGCATGGGGAACGACATAGTTATTCCTCTGGTTTGCCTTTGGAAGCTGAAGCCTAGGGGCTGAGGGCTGTGCTTGGACAGGAGTCAAGGGGCTCTCAAGAGGTAATATGTATTCATTTACACAGGCACACACACCAGGAAATATATGTACTTGAAATAGATTATGTCTGGAAGAGCCTGATGGTATCCCCGTTTCAGGGACAACACTGGGTGTATATGCAGTGACAAACCCACTGAGGCATTACACTGAAGTTTGTGGAGAAAGACTGGAACATCCTACCACAATTCAGTGTGCTCTGTTTTGGTTTTGAGAAGTTAAGAGACCCTTCCTTCCTTCCCTCCTTCCCTCCTTCCCTCCTTCCCTCCTTCCCTCCTTCCCTCCTTCCCTCCTTCCCTCCTTCCCTCCTTCCCTCCTTCCTTGCTTGCTTGCTTGCTTGCTTGCTTCCTTCCTTCCTTCCCCTTCCCCTCGCTCTCTTTCTTGCTCTCTTGCTCTCTTTCGCTGGTCCTTCCTTCTCACTGTCCCCCCCCTTTTTTTCCTCTCCCTCTCCTTCTTTTCTCTCCTTCCTTTCTTTCCTTTTCCCAGAGAAGCCCCTTTAGGCCCTCCAAGCCATTCCCCTCCTGATGCACAAGGTTCCCCACGTGTGTGCACTTCTGCTTTGGCCAAACAGGGTTACTGGTGTGGCTCCCCTTAGCAAACCATTCCCTGGATCGACAGAGCTGCCTGTTACGCTTATTTACCTACTTCGGCCTGAATTCTGCCACACGCAGCTCTGTCTAACTAAGTAACCCCTCTTGTTTCCAGCTCTCAGAGTAAGTTCTCATTCTCTCTGCTCCCTTCAAACACCCCCCAACAAATGTCTGGGTGGGTCTCAGCAGGAGCAGAGGCCAGAGCTCTGGCCATGTAGTGAATATTTACTCCTGTCCAGCTTTCACTCTCACACCTGGCCCTATTTTGTTTATGTTGGAAACTTTCCACTGTAAAGAATGTGGCAACTTTCCACTGTAAGGACTGTGGCACTGAGCTTACTCTTCCCACCCTTGTGTGGCCAGGCTATAGATGTTTATTTTCAGTTAATATTTCATCACCAAACAGTTTCTATAGTCCTTTCCTTTTCCTTCCATGCTTCTTGAACTCCTTCCAGTTCACCTTTATTGGTACTGAAAGTACTTAAATATGAAAGCAGTAGTTGAGGTGCTGTCTCATCAGTATTGTACACCGAGAGAGACATCTATCACTTCCCGGGTACGTGACATGATGCCTCTGTGTTATAAGCCCAAAAATTACATTGGAGTTTTTTTTTTTTTCCACACTGTGAGATCCTGTTTAATTTACTGAAGCCCATACATCCGAATCTATATGTTAGTAGGCACGTATATTACACCTACTGTATTCCCTTCAGTCACCACTTTGCAATTATAGGAAGAAAAAACTGCTGTGTGTGCCTTTCTTCCCTCCTTTATGAATCCATGCTGTTTATTGGTTGTGGATCCATTCTCCCCTAAGTGCTTAGGATTTTTACCTTTCAATATTTTTCCACTATATTACTGCAGACTGAAGTTAGGCTTACCGGAAGGTAGATGACAGGTTCACTCTTTCTCTTCCTCTTTCCCTGCCATTTTTAAAGACCAGTAACATGCTCCCCTTTCTTTTCAGACCTAGTAGAGCTCACTAATTCTCCAGGAACACTTTAAAATAATTGTCAGTAGTTTGGATAAGTTAATTTGTTAATTCCCTTTCCTCCCCATGCTGCACATCACAGGGATATGCTGTTTCACATCCTTAGTTTTCTCCCCCTCAGCCTTCCTTATGACCTTCTCTCGACAATCTTAACTACAAGGTTGTTTTTCCTAATTGTACTTTATTTTTAATAAAAAATGCAATTCAGTACTTTTGCTAATTTAGAATCATCACTCCTTTTGTTCCCTTCTTCGTAGAATAACAAACATCTTTTATTCCTAGCAATTCCTTTCTCCCCCTTGTAATTAAAAGATCATCTAGAATCTATACACATCTAAGTAGCTGCTACATTGAAAAATGGAGGCACTATCACTAGCGGAGCTGTTAAACTCTATAAATAAGGCAATTTTATATGTTTAATAACTTATCATGGGCATAAAATACAAAAATGTGTTAAAATACAGTTCAGTAAGAGTCAAAATCCATATATTTAAGAGTGAAAAATAATTTTGTTCTCAAACTCTTCCTATATTTCAACTATTTTTGAGTTAAAGTGCAAGCTCATTTCCCATTACATCCCTTCAGTTGCCATGATGAGTAACAAGAAAGAACAAAGAATTTCCTTCCTGGATTACTTTGCTAAATTCATACTTTAATCTTTTTAAAGTAGACGATGTTTTTCAAACACACTCAGATGTCTGATTGTCAGCTTTATGTCTCAGGAAGTATTCCCAGCAATTCAGGTACAGTAAAGCATCTACCTCTAGCAAGTCTCTGTGTACTATATAACTTTTATAGTCATTATAAAAAGTAATTTATTGAAAAAACTTAAACCTTTTCCAACTCAACTGACTTTTGATTTAAAGGTATGTGCTCCTGGTTATGGTAATCAGGTATGGTAGGTGCTTTTTTCAGAATTAGGTTTGCTGTTTATGTCACAAAGTTTAGAAGCCCTGAGAGTAACATCCTCTAAAACATAGCATGTTCACAGAAACAGAGATATCAGCTCATGTTTCACTGTTACAGTGCCTGGAATTGCACATTATACAAGGTAGGAGAACTTTTCCCTTTTTAGATCACATTTTTTCTCCTGGGTATTATTTCTGTTTGCCTACGCTGGAGTACAATACAGTGATTCTGGCTACAGGCTGGGTCGGGGGAAATGGCATTTGACAAAAAAGGGGACACAACATAGCTCATTGGTATTCGACTTCCTCCCTTCCTCCCTTCCTCCCTTCCTCCCTTCCTCCCTTCCTCCCTTCCTCCCTTCCTCCCTTCCTCCCTTCCTCCCTTCCTCCCTTCCTCCCTTCCTCCCTTCCTTCCTTCCTTCCTTCCTCTTTCTGTCTTTCTCACTTCCTGTCTTTCTCTTTCTCTCTTTTCCTTTTTTACCTCTCTTTCTTTCTCCTTCTTGCTTATTTTTGCTTGCTTGCTTGCTTCATATACCATATGGCCTTGTTTAATTTTAAAAGTGGCAAGACCCTTTAACGACAGCAGAGATCATGACCAAGAGGAAAGCTCCTTGTAACAGTGCCTAGCTCTGATTAGCACTGTGACACTCGCTCACAATATTTTTGAGCCAAACCATTGCAATGGGATTTGAACTTGCTTTTCCATCCAGAGAGGAGGATGCTGCCAGCTATGGTCCCAGTCCTGTCGTTGATTCTGTGTGGGCAGAGGCCTGCTGGTGCAAACTAAAGGACTCCACCTCACTGCAGCCACAAGGGCAAGGGAAGAAAAAGCAAGGGAAGCATGAGCAGGTGAGGCAGGGACCCTGCCGTGCTCCTGAGAGGTCCAGCTGCTAAGCTCTGACATCTGAAAGTGCCTACAGCAGCCTTGGAGTTGCTCTGCATTGTGCTGGTAGCTCAGCTAGTCCTTCATTCGAACCCAGGATTAGCACACCCTCTGCCAGAGCTCAGCCAGAAACCAAGGTGGGGTAAGGACAGAGGCCAAATGCTGTCCATGGAGAAAAAAAATGTACAGTTCAGTTCTATGAGGAACTTTGGCTTTCAGAGTATTTTGCAATACAGTCTCAGTTACCAAGAACAGTCCAGGTACCACAAAGCTTACACACAACTTCTTTTCTGAGGGTAAGACCGAGTGACCAGAGAATGCTTGAGGGTTGACAAAAGCTTTTAGCGTCCTTAGTCCTGTCTTAGGCTGTCACAGAGACTTACCGATGTTTTCTTTGCAGAGTTATTTGATTATTCCAGGAGAGGACTGCTGGAGGCAAGGGGCTCCATGCACCTGCAGGCTGAATCCACCAAAATGACAGTCATCTTCGAAGAGGCAAGTTTGCACAGAGATCTGAACATATTTCAAAGTGATTTACATTATTGTCCCATTTCTCTCACTGGCCATCCACTTGGACAACGGTTTGATTTATTTGAGTTTAAATGGGCATGAAAACAAACAGCGTGGCTTGAGGCAAGGCTAGGTGCGTCTGATCTACAAAACATGTAAGATTGCACCTGGGGACTTGTGAGCTGAGGCACTGTCAGGAAAAGGGCATAGGCAGCCTTTTCACATCCCTGGCCCTGTACACATCTACATACAGCATCAGACCATGTTAACACAGGAAAGAAGCCCTGTTTAATGTGGTGGTTGGTTACCCACTTCTTGTCAATAACCCTGAATTAAGAGCTTAGTGAAGAATGACATGCAGTTTTCCTGAGAGGTAAGTTCACTAAGGTCAACTTTATACTAGTCTGACCAGCCATTGGACTTGGAGGGATGCTTGCTTGAACTGCCAAAGGTTCCCTGAGACACATTTTTCAGACTTCCCAAACAGGGCATGGGATTTTCCCTGCCTCCCTCTCTTAACTGTGGCCATAGGAAATTATGCAGGAATTTCCCAGTGTAATGGCAGAAGGATGGGAGATGGAGGCTCCAACACTGATGCTGGCTCTGATAAACCCAAGTCACCCTGGAGACGCATGTTCTGTGTCCCATGATACACATCAGATCTGACCTTTGGGCATCCGGGCATCTAGCCGCTTGGTCCATGTTTTGCTTTTCTAAATTTGGTCTCCCTTCTTTGTACCACACCATATGATTTCCTTCAGGATTCCTCCACTTCTTAGGGTAGGTTCTCTGTAGGGCTCACCTGAAGTAAAACAAAACAAAACAAAACAACTCCACTCAAAGATAAAACAAAGACTCAAATGCTTTCAGCAGTGATAATTATTACTGCGTATCAGATGAAGCCCAAGGTACGGAGGAGTGTAGTTTCAGTGTGCTTGCTAACCTTCTGCTCGTGCATGGGATGAATCTGGACCCAAGTGCTCACACATCACAAGATTTGGGCACCATTTTTAGGGATAACTGCAGAATTATGCTGGCAGTGTGAGACCAGGCACAGTGAGAAGCATGGAGCCTGCAACACATTGTTATCATATTCATGCTGTTGATTCTGATTCTCTGATAAAGTTAATTGACTGAGTCAGGGCAAATTTGCTCCACACCTGCTCTGGACAGAGCAAGCTCAACCAGCTCTAATCAATCACTCCCACCAGGAAACTGCCACAAATGGTTCTTGTTCAGCTGGTGCTAGCAGCTGATCTCGGTGGCACTGGTGCAATCCCAGGGTAAGACTGTGGGATGTGCAAATCGCCCTGGGGGAACCACATCAGAATCTGTCCCTAAGCCACTTTATTTTTTACCCTTAAAACAGTACCTTCCCCGAGCCTTTCTAATACGCTTTGCTGGTCTCAACGCCGTTCAGTTAATGCTCTGGCAGCATTTCCTTCAGAAAAACTGTACTTTATTGCATTTGTGACTTGTCCACTATCAAATTGGTTCTAGGATGGACCAAGGGAGGATCTTTCTCTCTGGTGCCCACACTCAAATGCCCCATCCGAGGGCCCTCAGCAAGGAGGGATGGCTGCACTTTGCTCTGTGGGTAAGGCACATGGGTCAGCAGTCTGAGAAACTGTGCCCTGCATTTCCTGGATTTACTCATCAAGAGATTCACCCCAGTTAGGGCATGTTTAGAAATGGCTGTTAGACACACCCAGAACCTGCCTCATGCTTTGTTTCTGAATATTTCTGAGCCCTTTTACCTGTTTTTCTCTGCTCTGCTGCCCACACACAAAGCACTCCATCCAAAATCTGTGCCTCTTCCCGGAGCGAACCTGTATCTAAAGGCTGTGGCATGAGCCCATGGGAGCCCCTGGCTCTCCTGCACAGTGGCTCCCAGTGCAGTACATGGAGCAGTTGGACCCAAGCCCCGAGAGGAGCAGGGCTCTCCCAGGCCCCTACAGCGGGTTACAACACAGGATACAGCAGCTATGGCAAACCCAGGACCTTGAGTCAGACAGAAGACTGGTTAAAACCCCCAGAAGAGTGGAAACTTTTCCCAAGGCAGCTGCAGAAGGTTAAACTCTGTGTCTGCGGACAATGAGTGGCTGGAGAAAGGAAGATAGACAGCAGCAAGCCTTATAAATGACGGTGCTTGCTTTTGAAGCACTTACTTAAATGTTTTAGTGCTTTTTAGTTAGCAGAGAGAGGAACCTGACTAGGACCCTTCCTTTGGGGTTAAGTCAGACTGCACCACAAACAGGGCAGAAGAGAGATGGGCATCATGCTTGAAGATATTTTGAGAAGGAGAACGGCAGCAGCAATAGCAGCTGCAGAAATCCTATGGGGTAATGGGCAACTCCTTAGCAGGAGACAAATGGACTGCAAAGGTAGCAACATAAGGATAAATCATAGGGAAAGACCATGTACACATTTGGATCCTGTCATCTCTGCGTTCACATGCTGTGGCTACAGACCCTCATCCTATGCTAAATGTGGCTTTGGGTAAATTACTCCCTGTGCATTGTGAGATCAGGAGCTTTAACCAGGGGCAAGTGGGCACTCAAAGAGTTATTGTGTTTGTGTTCTGCCTCATGATAACTTGTTTGTGTGCCCAGAAGCTCAATCAGAAAGCAAGAGGAACATTTAAGACTTTAAATCGGACGCTAACAAACAAACCAGGGCATGAGCAAACAGTGCTATCAGCTCTACTGTCCTCACCCCAGCTTTGATGGGCACAGTAGTGGTGTGCTTCTCCCTGTGCCGGGCTCTGAAGGCATGAGAAAGAGTTCAGCTGTCCCAGTGAATTTAATTCCTTGAACATCTGGTCTCCGTCTGCTACAGAAAAGATGGCAGGCCAGATGGGAACATCCTAGTGGCTGCAGTCAGCCTGGGGGAACACCTACTGCATTGTGCTCGAAGATATTTTGAAAACGATAGATCACAGGACCTGAAGAGCTTTCACATAAAAGACCTAACGTTACTGTAAAGTTAAATAAGGTACTTTTTTTTTTCTTTTGTAAGGGAAAGATGTTGATATAGTAAAAGGCAAAAGTAAAAGATATATTCACTACAGATTCAGCAGGTAGACCATGCTTCTAGGTAAAGGAAAATAAAAGGCAGAGAGTGAGCCAGAGTATGGCCTGTGCACACTGTTTAGTTGCTAGTACACACCCTGCCTCTGCTTTCCACCATTCTGGCTGGCCACTTCCAAGATAGAGTTTGGGAAGAGACAAGCTGGAGTAGTGAGCCCTTGTGAACCTCATGAATTTCACTAAGGCCGAGTCCAAGGTCCTGCACCTGGGTCAGGGCAATCCCAAGTACCAGTACAGACTGGAGATGAATGGATTGAGAGCAGCCCCACAGAGAGGTCTTGGCAATCCTGGTGGATGAACAATTGGACATCAACCAGCAATGTACACTTGCAGCCCAGAAAGCCAACCGTATCCTGGGCTGCAACAAAAGAAGCGTGGCCAGCAGGTCGAGGGAGGGGATTCTGCCCCTCTACTCTGCTCTGGTGAGACCCCACCTGGAGTACTGTGCCCAGCTCTGGAGCCCTCAGCATAAGAAAGACATGGACCTGTTGGAGCAGGTCCAGAAGAGGGCCACGAAAATGATCAGGGGGATGGAACACCTCTCCTATGAAGAAAGGCTGAGAGAGGTGGGGTTGTTTAGCCTGGAGAGGAGAAGGGTTTGGGGAGACCTTATTGCAGCCTTTCAGTACTTCACGGGGGCTTATAAAAAAGATGGGGACAGACTTTTTAGTAGGGCCTGTTGAGATAGGGCAAGGGGGAATGGCTGTAAACTAAAGGGATGAGGGTAGTGAAACACTGGAACAGGTTTCCCAGAGAGGTGGTGGATGCCCCATCCCTGAAAACATTCAAGGTGAGGTTGGACGGGGCTCTGGGCAACCTGATCTAGTTGAAGATGTCCCTGCTTATTGCAGGGGGGTTGGACTAGATGACCTTTAAAGGTCCCTTCCAACCCAAACCTTTCTGTGATTCTAAGAGTCTGAAATAAGTTCATGCCAGTTCATGCCCAAAGAGCAATAAGGACTGCACCAGGTTTGGCTCCTTCCATGCTACAAAGTCCTCTCAGACTGTCTTGGAAGGCTTTGTGTTTCCAGAAGCCAAATCTGTCACCATGCTCTGTTTTTTCTTAGTTTGATGGTGCACATGTTGTGTGGGCTGCCTATATCACATCTCCTATTATTTTAGGTATTGTAAACTGACAGAAGAAACACAGACTAATAATGACATCTTAGGGCCACCAGGGGCTTGAGGAGACACAGGCCAAATGCTCTGGGCTCTGGGTGAAGCCAGTCTATTGAAGAGAGGTCTGGCTTAATGATGTGGGTATCCATCCGCCTGTGCCACTTTGCCTTGGGGACTAGGGACTGCTCCCCACCTCCTTTACTTAGGAGTGCAGATATAACCTAAAACCTGGAACCTTCATCACTGGGACCATTTCAGCTGACAACTGAAGGATGCACAATTTCCCTGGGATGTCAAATGGTGAAGGAAAGTTTGTCCTACTGAACTGGTCGAACCAGGCAGTACAGAGGGTCAGCAAATTTTAGGGACAAACAGAAACTCAGTGTCATTGTTCTCAGCCCTTGGATTTAAATTTTTTTACCTTACCAATCAATGGTAGACATAAAGACATTTATGGTCAGAGACTGACCATACATCACTTATTGCCATCACTAGGGAGGGGCCTGGCAGCTTCTACCTTGAGATTATAGAATTTTTTCTTTCAGCTCCAAATCAGTGATGCTGTAGATTGAATATAAACCTGACTGAGGTTTGGTAGTTGATAGAAATGCAGTGTAACAAAGTCTAGTGCTAGATCACGTTTATGCTACGTTGTGAGGAAAACAGAAATCCATCCAATTTCAAATGAAAGGTGGACAACTGCTGCCAGAACTGCTGCTGGAATGAAACCCTGGAAGACAAAAAGAAGGGTATTAGCATAGGGTAGACAGAACAGCTTATTTCCAAAAATTATTGTCAGTTGAAGGAAGGCACCAGAACAGAAAGGATTTTATTTCACAATATTCACAATATTTATTTCACAATTTCACAGGATTTTATTTCAGCCTGTATTGTGATTCTTAAGCAGTTATAGAGAAAGATTTACCCCCCCAAAAAAAAAATCCATAAAGAAATCACCTGGGAACTGGAAATTCCAAGAGAAATGTGAAAGAGATGTTATAATGGCTGCAAAGAAACTGTGGGTTTTTAAACACTGTTAAGGATTATCATTTATGCAAAACATACAGATCAATTAAAGCAAAAGGACATAAAGACTAACTATCCCCATAGGTGACACAGCTGGTGCAGGGAAGATCTATCCCTTTAGATCAAACTTGACATAGATTATTCACTGAAGTGTTTGAGAAACCTCACTGTCCTCCCTGTTCTTACTTCCCTGGGACAGCCTTGCTACAAGTAAACAGGAGATTTTTGTATTTCAGGTAATTTCTGCTGGTCTGTCTGAAACAGCAGGCACAGTGTAGAGTCACACAGTCTCAGCTAAGTGGACATGAGTTTAGCAGTTTGCAGCGAAGCGCAGGCTTAGGTGAGCACCCTTTAGGTCCCGTTTTCTTCAGTCCATTTGTTGGAAACTGTCACTGAAATAATAAAGTACCTATTGAAAAAAAAAGGGCTACAGAGTCAACTTCCAACTATGGTTAGTACTTCTATTACAGAACGGTGCCAGTGAAACAGGTTTAACACAACCTTAGATTCTGCTTGTGAGAACAACACAAAAAAAATCTGTTATAAACCCAGAGAGATTGAACACTTGCAAAAACAAGAGAGGGAGATAAGGCAGGACCAGAAGGCCCTAGGAGCTGCCACCACTTGATAGAAACAGTCTGCATATCTGTAAGGATATTGGTTGTGTCATGAGAGGTAGCCTGGTGGTCATAGGAGGTTGTAACTCCAGATGGACACATGCTCTGCCAAGAGGAGAGCAGACAAGAGGCATTAAGTCAATTGTTTTGCACAAGACATTTTCAGGCAACAACCAGCAGGTAGAGTTGACTGAGTCCCAAAATACAGCACAGTCAGGAAAAGGCTGCGTCGAGGTAGACCAAGAGGTCCAAATGACAAATATGCGACTCTAATTCAGCATCAATTCTGTTAATTAAGTTAATAGTTCGTTTACAAGTATTTGCAGGTCTTTGCTGTGTTAACCCTAGGAAAGTGATGAAGATGTTGATGGTGTGTGCCTGCTAAGGGAAGGTGTGGGAAAGTGTGTTGTGAGATGGTGCTGGCACATGCCTTTTGGAAAGGACTGTTGGGTTGTGCTCCTGTAGCGCTGTACCGATCCACTCACACACAGGCAATGCGTGGAGCAGACCTCTGTCGGGCTCCTTGGCTCTTAATGAGTCTAAACAACAGCTGTTCTCTCTTTCTTTGGGCCAAAGTCAAATGCTGCAGCATAAAACATGTGGGTTACAGTGCCATGGAGGGAGTGTGCAATTCATCCTCCTGTAACTGTTGCAGGCATGTGCACTTGTGTGAGCAGCATTTACATGCACGTGACAGTCTAGAGGCAGGTGGGAGAGTAATAAAGTACAGATTACAGCTAAAAGGCCCAAAGGAACCACTGCAAGCATCTAATCGGACCTCCTGTGCAATGCAGAAGACTGCACTAATTAATTTGTTTAAACTAGATCATGTCTACAGAAAAGAAAATCTTAATGTTTCAGTCTCCTACATTAATGCACCATGACCTTAGAGAAATTGTTCCAATGACAGCTGTTCTTACCGTTTAAAACATGCAACTTTCTCCTGATTTGAATGTGGCTAGTTTCAGCTTTGGCATTGCATTCTTATACCTTCCTGGGCTAGACTGAAGATCACTTTTACTAACTTAACTGAGCTGTCAACTTCACACTTGTTAAAGTCGGTTCCTTCAGTTTATCATGATAAAACACCCCTCAGGGACTCTTTCTGGTTCATTTCTGAACCCTGCTCATACTGTTAGCTGCCTTCCTGAGGGGTGGGCAGCAGAACTGGACACCGTGCTCCAACTGCACTCATTCAGGGGGTCAGTGGCTGACTGGCTGCTTGAATGCCAAACCTGAATATCAGGCTCTTTTCCCCTGCTTGATATTCCCTATTTATGTATCCAAAGATTTCACTAGCCTCAGAACTGCACTTGGAACTGGCATTCAGCTCTTTGGCCATTTTTTCCCTTAATAAAACCAGCCTTCATTCTTTTTCAAGCTGACAGATATACAATCAACTAAGTAATTTTGTTTAAGATGTGGGCATGGTATTGCCTTACTTCTAGTTGTCTCAAACTTTTCCAGCTTTTCCAGTATTTCACAGATTACAGAAGATAGTAAGTTTCTTTGTCAACTTTTCTGAAATTCTTGTACACAAAATTTCTTACAACATAACCCTCATCTACATTTTGAAAGGGAATTCACATTCATTTAAATGCACCTGCTATATCTACAAGAATTTACATATGCACTTCAGATATGCTAAAACTTGTATTTAAATATGCATTGCAGACCAGAGAACTGGTGTTCAGCTACTCACAGATTTTAAAATCAGGAAACACCATTACAATAATTTAATCAAGGTCTGTCTGTGAGGATGCTGGAGCAGGTTCCGTGCAAGAAGCAAAGAGTAGCAGCCTGACATTGATAACCGAAGTTGTACATTTTGATCTAACTTTTGCCTGACTTAGACTGCAGAATTTTTTTTCTGTGCTTGTTAGAAATAACATCTAATTCCTGTGTGAGCTGGAGCAGCTTTTTTCAAGCAGACATTTTCTCTTGATTCAGAGGTTTCAGCTGATGAGAAGCTATCAGAGTGACTGAAAAATTTTATCAAAGTCTAATTACCCTCACCATTAACATTTTACACAAGTTCTAAATGCAATGCATACAGTGCCAGTTGCCAGTTATTGGAACTTCACAGAATCACAGAATGGTTGAGGTTGGAAGGGACCTCTGGAGGTCATCGGGTCCAAACCCCCTGCTCAAGCAGGGTCTGTTATAGCAGGTTGCCCAGGACCATTTCTAGTTGCCTTTTGAATATCTTCACAGATGGAAACTCCACAATCTCTCTGGGCAAGCTATTCCAATATTTGACCAGCCTCACAGTAAAAAAGTGGTTTTTTGTGTTCAGATGAAATTTCTTGGTTTTAGTTTATGCCCATTGCCTCTTGTCCTTTCTGTGGGCACTAATGAGAAAAGTCTGGCTCCCTCTTCTTCATTTCTTTCCATCAGATACTTATACATGTTGATAAGATCCCCCCTGAGCCTACTCTTCTCCAGGCGGAGCAGTCCTAGCTCTTTCAGCCTCTCCTCACACAAGAGATGATCTAGTCCCTTAGTCGTCTTTGTGGCCCTGCACTGGACTCAATCCAGTAAGTCCATCTCTCTCTTATATTGGGGAACTCAGAACTGGACACATTACCACACATGTGCCTCACCAGTGCTTGTAGAGGGGAAAGATCATCTCCCTCAACCCACTGGCAACCCTCTTCCTAATGCAGCCCAGGATACTATTGGCTTTTTTTTCCTGCATTGATGGCTCATAGTCAGCTTGCTGTCCACCAGGACCCCAAGGTCCTTCTCTGCAGAGCTGCTTTCCTGCTGGTTACCCCTCATAATGTACTGGTGCCTGGGATTATTACACCCTAGGTGCAAGACTCGGCATTTCCCCTTGTTGAACTTCACAAAGTTCCTCTCTGCCCAATTCTCCAGCCTGTCCAGGTCCCTCTGAATGGTAGCACACTGACGTACCAGACACTCCTCCCAGTTTTGTATCACTTGTGAACTTGCTGAGGTGCACTCTGTCCCAGTGTCCAGGTCATTAATGAAGAGGCTAAACAGTATTGGCACCAGTGTTGAATCCTGTGATATACCACTAATTATTTGGCTCCAACTTTGTGCTGCTGATCACAACTCTCTGGGCCCAGTTGTTCACTTAGTTTTCAATCCATCTCACTGTCCACTTATCTAACTTGTACTTTGTCAGCTTGTCTATGATGATGTTATGGGAGACAGTGTCAAGGGCCTCACTAAAGTCAAGGTAAATGACATCAGCAGCTCTCCCCTCATCCACCAAGCCAGTCATCTCATTGTAGAAGGCTATCAGGCTGGTTAAACATGATTTCCCCTTCATAAATCCATGCTTACTACTCCCAATTACTTTCTTATTTGGAAATAGTTTCCAGGTGGATTTTCATCATCATTTTCCCAGTGACTGAGGTGAGGTAGACCGGCTGGTAGTTTCTTCTTGCCCTTCTTGAAGATAGAAGTTACATTTGCTTGCTTCCATTCTTCAGGAACTTCCCCCAGTCACCAAGATGCAAAGATAATCAAGAGTGACCTCGTGATGAAATCAGCCAGTTCCCCCTGGGCTTACTGTGTATGTTCAGTTTGTTTAAGTGCTCCCTAAGCTGGTCCTCTTCCACCAAGAGTAAGTCTTCCTTGCTGCAGGTTTTCACTCTTGTAGCAGGGGCCTGGGATTCCTGAAGATGGGTCTTACTGATAAAGACTGAGCCAAAGACAGCATTGAGTACTCGGCCTTTTTCGTGTCCTCTATCACCAGGTGCGCTGTAGCAGATACCAATGGCACCCATGTTGGTCTACCTGCTAATCTTGACCCATAAGCTTTCAACTGGCTCTGACCTATCCCAAGGCTGAGCTCCATGCACTCCAGCTGCTCTTTCACATAAAGGGCAACTCCCCCTCCCCGTCTTCCTGGCCTGTCCCATCTGAAGAGCCTGTATCACTCCTGTGCAGCACTCTGGCCATGTGAACCATCCCACAATGTCTCTGTGATCCCAGAGGTCCTAGCCCTGTAACTGCAGACAGACTTCTAACTCCTCCTGTTTGTTATGCCCTTGTCTACTCGACAGAACAGATTTATTACTAACAGAAATCTTTCCTGGGCTCTTAGAGCTCTAGTATCTTCTTCTTAGAGGAACCATATTGAGCTGTGTTATTTTCTCATTGTAAGACAGGTTTTCCAGACCATGAATTATAACTATTTTCTGAACCTTTTTCAATCTGTGTCCTAATCAGCATCCTTTTCCAAGTATAGATCTTACTGCTGGGTGCAGCCTTCCAGATGTGGTCTCCCTAATCCTGTGTACTATGTGAATAATAACATATGCTTACTATTCCATACTTCTTTGTTTATTATTCCAAGGACTTAAACTTTATGAGTGAGGAAGGTGGGAAACAATGCACAGCAGAGAAAAAGACATACTTTGTGTTTGTTCAGTGATCCCTCTCCGCCTCTAAACCTCCAAAGCTTTAAAAGATTGAGAGTGCTCCCTTTGGGTGCTGGGACAATCCCCCATTTGCTCAGTGCAATCTGAAGAGACATCAGCCAACCTGGAATGACAGTGCAGAAAAAACACACCTGTGTATAAAATTCTGAAGCCTAGCCTATGAAGGCTGTCGTGAAAAAGGGATGGAGAAGCTGGGAAATGCTTCTAGCCAAGAAGTGAGAAGGAAGCCCCTTGTATTCTGTGAAGTTAAGTCCTTCTGTGGAAAGAAATTATGAGATACAAATTGAAAGGATTGCCAAGTCTTCTGTCCACTCTGCAGGAATAGTTTTGCCCTACACATACATATGTTAAAATTAAATAATAATGGCTAGATCTTAAACCAATATTGATGGCAAAACAGAATCACAGAATAATTCAGATTTGCAGTCTAAACTCCTGCTCAAGCTCTGAAGTCACACACACATGTAAAAGCCTGGATCCTTCTTCCTGAGAGCCTCCTTGCAGGTGCTGGAAGGCTGCTATGAAATGCTCTCTTCTCCAGGCTGAACAAACACAGGTCCATTGGCTTCTCTTCACAGGATAATTGCTCCAGCTGCCAGTCATGCTTCTAGCCTTCTGCTGAACTTGCTCCATTTGATCAATATCTTCCTTGTACCAGGAGAGGCAAAACTGGAGATAGTACTCTACATGCCATCTAAGGAGTACTGAGCAAAGGGGGATAATCACTGCCCTTGATGTATTAGCTTTGCTGCTGTTGATACAGTCCTGGATGCTGTTGGCTTTTTTGTCTGCCAGGGCACAGTGCAGACTCATGTTCAGCTTGCTATCTACCAAAACCCCAGTGTCCTTTCCAGCAGAGCTGCTCTACAGCCAGTGCATTTCCAGCCTGTACCGCTGCAATGAGTTCTTCCTTCCCAGGTGCAGGACTTGGCATTTGTCCTTATTAAATTTCATGAAGTTCTTGTTGGCCTATTCCTCCAGCCTGTCTAGGTCCCTTTGGATGCTGGTCTTGCTCCCGAGCATATGGACAGACACCAGTTTAGTATCATCTGTAAACAAGATGAGAGTGCATTACATTGCCT
Organism: Aptenodytes forsteri; assembly: GCF_000699145.1. Lineage (NCBI taxonomy): Eukaryota > Metazoa > Chordata > Aves > Sphenisciformes > Spheniscidae > Aptenodytes > Aptenodytes forsteri. The sequence goes on from NW_008794215.1 coordinate 611,534, forward strand.
CCTCCAGGCCATTGATAAAGTTGTTAAACAGGACAGGTCTTGGTACAGATCCTGCAGTATTCAACTTGTAACTGGCCTCCAGGTGGAGTTCAACGCATTAGCCAGTCCAACCATGGACCAGCTTTTCATGCATCTACTTGTCTGCTGTCCAGACCAAAACATCCTAACTTGGACGTAAGAATATTGCAGGAGGCAGTTTCAAAAGCCTTGCTAAAATAGAGGTAAATGACATCCGCTGCTCTCACATTGATCACCACACCAATCATTTCATTGTAAAAGATAGAATCATAGAATCGTAGAATCATTAAGGTTGGAAAAGACCTCTAAGATCATCAAGTCCAACCGTCAACCCAACACC
>NW_008794215.1:612194-621901 GCF_000699145.1 Aptenodytes forsteri
CCCTTCTCTGGACACGCTCCAGCACCTCAATGTCCTTCTTGTAGTGAGGGGCCCAAAACTGAACACAGTATTCGAGGTGCAGCCTCAACAGTGCCGAGTACAGGGGGACAATCACTTCCCTGATGATCAGGTCTGTTGGGCATAAGGACTTTAGTAAATCCATGCTGACTGTTCCCAATCATCTTCTTCTTCTTCATGTGCCCAGAAATCTCTTCCAAGATGATTTGCTCCATGATTTTCCCAGGGAACAAAGTGGAGCTGACTGGGCTGTAGTTTCCTGGACGGCCATTTCGGCCTTTTCTAAAGATGGGTGCAACACTTGCCTTTCTCCAGAAGTCATGGATCTCTTCCAGTCTCCACAACTTTAGAAAAAATGATAGAGAGTCACCTTGCAAGGACATTGACCAGGTCTCTCAGCACCCTTGGATGCAGCTTGATCGGTCCCATGGGCTTGTATGGGTCAAGTAGTTTTAAATAATCCCTGACTGGATCCTCAACCACTGCTGGTAGTTCTCTTTCTCAAACTTTCTAAGCAAAGAGGCTTGGAAGACTTTGTTGGGGAAGGCTGAAACAGAAAAGGCATTGAATACCTCAGTCTTCTATGTGTCCACTGTCACTAGATCACCTGCTCCATTCAAAAATGGACTCACATTTTCCTTGTTCAGCCTTTTACTACTACTAACACAGTGGTAGGAGCTCTTCTTTTTGCTCTTGACATCCCTTGCAAAGGTCAGCTTTAGGTGAACTTTGGCTTTCCTAACATCATCCTTACATGCCCAGGCAACATTTACACATTTCTCCTTTGTAGCCTGTCCCAGATTCCACCTCTCATATACTACCTTTCTGCATTGGAGCTGTGTTGTATGTTGCCTGTTTAGCCAAGCCTGTATCCTAATACATGTCTTTTTCCTGAGTATTGAGATAGATAGACCATTCTTGTGCTTGGAGGATAGTGTCCTTGAAGGCCTGCCAGCTTTCCTGAGCTCCTTTACCCTTCAGAGCTGCCTCTCATAGGATCCTACCTATAAGATCCCCGAGTAAGCTGAAGTCTGCTCTCCTGAAGACCAGTTTTTACTCTGCTACTCATCTTCCCCAATGAATGCGAATTCCTATGCAGATTTACCAAATTCATGTACATTTCTTAGAGGGGAAAGAAAGGCCAAGATTCAATAATTGCTTAAGGAGGTAATTTCAGTTTCTGGGGTACAAATGCATATTTTATTTGTGGTTACGCCAAAGTAGAATTTCCTTAAAATCAACTTAAGACTTTTTTCCTTTCCAGGTCCTAAAATGATTTTTGCAAATGAGGGACAAAAAAGACCCATTTTGCCAGCTAGGCTGTTTTAGACATACAAGGGATTGTTTTAGAATTTTCTTCAGAGTAGGAGAGGGCTGTTTGACAACTCAAGTGTAGCTGAGCCCCTTGTTATTCCAGCTTCAATTAGTCCCATACCTTTGTTACTTTATTAGATATCTGCTGTCAATGGTGGTGGAAAGGATGCTCACTTCCTTGACTATCATGGGACAATGGAGGGATGAGATTGCTTCAGAGATCCTTCTCACCTTGAGGTCACTACACGGGACACAGGATTTCTTGCAGAGAATGTCCAGCATGACTTGGCAGGTGGCAAGGACTCTCAACAGGCAGTGTGGATGGGCCACCTCATTTTGGATGGAGAAGCCTTTGGGCACATAGATGCAAACTGTACTATTCTATTTGCTCTCAGGGTCATCAAATGGCCATGATTTATTTTATTTACTGGCACAGACATAGCACATCTGACACTAGTAAAATTTATTATTGCATAGCTCTGTGTTATTATCAAGCTCTGTATAGGTCTCTAAAGGAGATAATCCGGTATCTTTTAGATTAAACAGAGGCCTTTTCACATGTTTTTGTTACTACCCATATCACTACTTTCAGTAATGGTGACCCTGGTATTGGCTCTGCATAGGGCTGAATTTCATTCATACTTGTAGAGAAGGTAAAAGGGAAAGAGACTGGAGGAAGGAAAGGTTCAGGTTTTATTTTTATCTTTTTTTGAAAGTCAAAGTAAATTGCATGAATTCTTCCTAGCTCATTCTGAGCTAGCTTGTAAAATAGTGTGGTGCAGTTTTCTGTGGTGTTAACTGAGATCAAATGAACATGAAGTAAAGTTTGCAAGTCTCCAACCAGAGGTCCTGTGTTTTGCTTATTTATTAGGGCAGTGTCAGGATACTTGCACTGCAGAGGCCTGTACTATATATGTTGTATGAATAAACAACATTTCTCTCTTAAAAATCTAGCAATCTCACAATTTTTAAAAGCACTACAATTATTTCAGATATAAATTATTTGTATTAAAAGATTAGAAGATGGAAAAATCCAAAGAATATATATTCACTAAGCAGGAGTCATTCCTGTGCCTCAGAGAGATATGAATTTTATAACCACACATAAACAATTACAAACTGCACTATGTTTTAAAGAAATACACCAAATGAGTGAAAGGTTCTGTTAAACGGACAAAAGCCTATGAAATTGAAAGCAGATATAAATCTTACTCTGACCATTTCTCGTGTTTTGAAAACTTGAGTTTCCTAGGGTTTGTAGGTTTAATTTTTGTATCTTTTATTTCCTTTTTTGGAAGTGAACAGTTGACAGTCTGCTTTATATGCAGCATGCATAGCACATAAATAGCATTCAAATTAAATTCTACACCAGCTGTACATACCCCATACATGTGGTTCGCGAATGTTGCTGACTGCAAATGGTGCATATTTTGATTTTCAGTTGATATCTAAAACTGTGAATTATCTTCTGAATATGTAGTGTTTTGCTTTCAATCCCTAGATTACATTTATATCAAGCAAAATAAATACAACTGTCTGATAATCACAACCTGGCTTTCTTCAACTTAGGTAAAGATCAGTTTCTGGCAAAGTGACCCCAAATCTTGTCTTCTTCAAGGCAACAGTCCCATTTCAGAGCTGAAAGGGAAGTTTGAAATGAAAAGTAGCCACAGAGGAAGTAGCCGGTGTGTTTCTATATGCTGCACACTCTTAACCTGAATTTTCTTGAATGTGAGACTGCTTTTACTTCTGTAAAGTCCCAGTGTGCCTTTAAGAGACTAAGATTTGGTATTCAGCTATTAGCCTTTTCAGGCATGTTCACACTGCATGACATTTATATAACATTGACTCCCAGCAACCTGTTCCAGCATCCACTGGGCCCAGTATAAAACCTGTGAGGATTTTTTTGGATGTGGCCTGTATCTGGTTCTTCCAATATCCTGGTCAGGAATATGGCAGGGAGCCATCGGAGGGAGGAGAAGTAGCCAGATGGCACCGGTACACTGTTGCTTTGGCATTTTTTTCTGGCCAGCTGACTGGTGCGATCTCTAAGGAGGATTTTTGTTTGTTTGTTCGTTTGTTTTGTAGCTTTTCTTTGAGGTAGCCTGTGGACCTGAGTTAAGCTCACTGGTAGCTTGATCACCTTATAGATTTTCCACCTTTTCTTTCCTCTTTTTATTTGTTGTACATAGTTTTGGAGGGAATTTACTTTGGTATACTAAAATCTTGCCCTGATTTCATATTCATTTTTCATACAAAAGCCTTGTTGGCTCTAAGGAGAGCCATATGCTTGAAAGACATGCAACACTGATATTTTTTTTTCTATCAGCATATCTATGAACATTGTAAAAATTCAAGACAAACCTCAAAGGGAGATAAGACCCATATAGATATTTATGCCCACAAACCTCAGAGAGAGATAAGACCTATATAGATATTTATTCCCACAGCAAAGACTTTATTTTAAATTCTGTCTGAGTTTGAAAATGCCCCCTCTCACTGGCCGTATCTCAGATATAGGCATCTTCCTTAACAACTCGGGGGAGTTCGGGGGAATCGATGGGTGCACCCTCCTGAGGGCAAATGTAGCTGTGAGATTTGTCTCCCCATCCTCTGAGCTGGCCAGACACGAGCCATTTCTGGTCTATATAACTGTGTTAACATTGCACTGTGCTCAAGTCAATAAGGCCTGGTGACAGGCTGTGTATATTACCGGTTTGTGTCTAAACAGCTTCTAGATTAGAGTTGGCTTGTATCCAGCCATCTGAGAGCACCGACCAAGCAGCCTGCATGTATCTGCACCTGTCCACGTGGATGTATTATAAATGTGTATGATGCAATATAATTCACTGTTTATAAATGACATATTGTGACACCTCCTCCTTGAAACACATTTTTTTCCCCCCAAAGCCTTTCAGCAATAATCCAACACAGAAACAACACGGCTAAGAGAGTAAGTGCATCACTGGGAGTTACCACTTCTCCTTTGTGTTTGAACCCTATGATCTGCCTGATTGAGAGATTGATCTTGATTGGTTGTGAGCACCCACGGTTCCTTCTGATGGGAGCATATGGTATTGCACTGTATACGCTTTGAGCCAGGGAACAGATCTCTCACTACCCGCTTTACACATAGGATTGACATTACTACAAAGACAGGCGGCAGTAATATAATGCCTTCCAGCAACTGTGCAAACTGTCTGCGTGATTCAGATGCTTTTCTACTTACTGATAATTTAGTTCCAATAGTGCCTTAAAAAGCGGTTTGTCAGCATCCTAAAAGCACAACACTCCTGGTCATCTGTCTGCTTGCACCTTTACAGGTGATGATGTTCCTTTTGGTTTAGTATATCAACGGTGAATAAGTGACTTCAATATAAAATGTAAATGTCAAAACATTCCATTTAAAAGCTGCTTTTGGCCAATATCTTTTCAACACACAGGTTATTAATCCTTAAAAACTCTGTTCAGACTCAGTGGTTAATGCTACACCCATTTTGATGACCGATTTTTGTATGAGATGGTGGCAGCAGCTTGGTTGTTCTAAGGGAAAGAGAAGATAGGGAAGCAGCTGCATTTGTGGTCTGCAGATGTTCAAGACAACACCACTCAGGAAACTGCTAACTACCTTTAATTGATCAGCACACCGAAGTGGGGGAGTAAGCGTTCACATCTGTGGCCCATTCTTATAACATGTTTCCTCCTCACTAGTTCTTGCTACTGTCTGGAAGCTTTCCAGGCTGCTGCTAGTGATCAGAAGACAATTCTTCCATAAAGCAGCAGGCATTTCCAGCTCTCGAAGGACTTTAAATAACTAAGCAGAGTTGTTTTCTGTTATAATAATTAGTTAAACTAAATAAACTGTACTTAGAGAGGATTTTAGCTCGGTTTTAAGGTTTGCTACTCCTGTAGGATTGCTAGGCCCTGGTGCTTTACTAGCTGTGCTGAAAATCAAGTGGGGTTAAAAGGTTTGCAAAAAAATAAATATTTTTTTCCAAATATTTGGAAATAAAATTATGTAACAGAGCATTGTAAAGTCACAGACAAGAAGAAGCAAAACAAGTCATGTTTAATCTGCAGGGTCAGATACAAATAATCTTTCTCCATCTCTATTCAGCATTAAAATTGTGGATGCTTTCCTAAACCTGTGTGGTACTGTGCATACCTCTGCCTCCAGGTAGCATAGAGAGGAAAGCCCTGATTTGGGAAAGTAAGCCTGGTTTCAGATGCTAACCCCTCCTTGGGGCTGCCACGGGGGTCCCATTCAGATTCAAATCTTCTTTCTTGCTCTTCCCCTAGGGTTTCCTAATCCTTAGCTCTACCAGGGAGGAGTGCTGAGCTTCCTCCCAGGAGGCCAGGACTGCCTCTGCCTTGGAAATGCTAATGTCTCCTGGGCATGGCTGGCGGTGATTAGGACTAGCCCAGCCGCTAAACTGGAAATTGGCTAATCCCTAAACAGATTGTCAGCCCATGGCTCAGGCTGAGCAAGGTTCAAATCCCAGACTCATCCCATATTCTGCATCTCTAAGCATTCTTTAAACATTCATATAACTTGGGAGAGTGCACATAAAACGCGACTGCCTTTGGGGCGATAATGTGACTGCTCTCAACCTTGGTATTGACAGTTTCCATGATAAATGTGTTGATAATCAGTTTAGAAAGGTAAAGATGGTTTTAGAAATCAGGGTTTGTTCTGTGGATCTGAGAGGTGAAATGTTCAATAGTAATAAAAGGTAACAGATGGTAGAATTCCTCGTAATGGGGTGTTGTTGAGACTAGGAACTGAACTAGGACTGGATGTTTATAGAAGTAACAATATCCAGACTTATAAATAGTTAAAAATACAAAATTGTGGGGGGAGATGATTCTTTTTCTTTAGACTTTTTGTCACTTGGTGAAGTTAAACTTTGTCTGTTTCTTTATATTTCATACACATCTGGAAACAAAGTTTTATCCATATCTGAAATTTAGCAGCCTTGCAAGATCTTTGACCAGTGTAACTGCATCAAAGAGAATTGACTGGAATCAGCATGGAAAAAAGTTTACTGTTGTGTTATTCCAATATGTTTGTTTCTTTTATCTGGATGTCAAGATAATGAATCAAGTGTACAACACAGAAAAAGATTACCTGAGTTAGGTAAAAAAAAAAAAATCATGTAATCTGTGATGCAATATTAAAGTCTTATTTATTTATATGCAGCCTTGCAAGATCTTTGACCAGTGTAACTGCATCAAAGAGAATTGACTGGAATCAGCATGGAAAAAAGTTTACTGTTGTGTTATTCCAATATGTTTGTTTCTTTTATCTGGATGTCAAGATAATGAATCAAGTGTACAACACAGAAAAAGATTACCTGAGTTAGGTAAAAAAAAAAAAATCATGTAATCTGTGATGCAAAATGAAAGTCTTATTTATTTATATCAAATATGAATATTGTTCAGTTTGGAGCACAGCTTTCTATATAATTTTGAATGACCAGAAAAAGAGGAGATACTGCATTCCTTGTTTTCTATCAGAAGTGTAGAAGGTATGAAACTAGCACTTGAACAAGAAAAGGGAGAAGAATTTCTTGCTTCAAAAATGTGAAACTGCTAAACATGAAATATGGGTCTAAAGTCTCACCTATCTGAGAAGAGCTAATGAGAAACTGCTAGAACTATCTGTTGCAACCTGAGGATAAAGATTCTGCTGGGGCTCCAGATTAGGTGCAGAGAGGTCTCTGAGGGGTACAACTGACTTGTCAGTGCACATATGGCCGAGTATGTGGCAGAACGTGGGAGTTCATGCCAATTTGACATGCAAAGGCAAACAGAAGGATGTGGAAAAAACCCACATTTTTTGGCAAAAGCTTGACTAAACCATGCCTTTGCTACTACTGAAAAATAGTCCAGGACAGGCTTCTGGCAGTGAGGCCAAGCAACACAGTACATTCACTTCCACATGCCTAAACTCTTGTCCCCCTTGAAAGAGGGGGTGGCTATATCCAACCCACCTCCTTGACACGCGCCCTGGCATGTGCTGTGCTCTGAGCCATGCCTGGGCAGCTGTCTTGGTTTTAGCTGGGATAGAGTTAATTTTCTTCCTAGTAGCTGGTACAGTGCTGTGTTTTGGATTTAGGACGAGAATAACGTTGATAACACACCGATGTTTTAGTTGTTGCTAAGCAGTGCTTACACTAGTCAAGGACTTTTCAGCTTCTCGTGCCCTGCCAGCAAGAAGCTGGGAAGGGGCACAGCCAGGACAGCTGATCCAAACTGGCCAAAGGGATATCCCATACCATATGGCGTCATGCTCAGCATATAAAACTGGGGGAAGAAGAAGGAAGGGGGGGACATTTGGAGTGATGGCCTTTGTCTTCCCAAGTAACCGTTACGCGTGATGGAGCCCTGCTTTCCTGGAGATGGCTGAACACCTGCCTGCCCATGGGAAGTAGTGAATGAATTCCTTGTTTTGCTTTGTTTGTGTGCATGGCTTTTGCTTTACCTATTAAACTGTCTTTATCTCAACCCATGGGTTTTACTTTTTTTTTCTGATTGTCTCCCCCATCTGACTGGTGAGGGGGGAGGGTGAGTGAGCGGCTGTGTGGTACTTACTTGCCGACTAGGGTTAAACCACGACAGTCCTTTTTTGGCGCCCACCGTGGGACATGAAGTGTTGAGGTAACAACAGATTAGACCAGAGCGTGTTAAAACAAATCAGTTATAAGCATTCATTATATTAGTTGAGTAGTTGCTGGTCACAGTGTTGATTTATTTGCTCTCAAAGTTGTTGTATTTGTTCTCAGAGTTGTGTTATGTAACACCTTACTTGCCATTATATACTGTTTATCAGTATTTATGTGCTGTTTATCATCTCTGGGAGGTGGATTAAGGTTATAATTTTGCTGTACTGTGTAACACTGGTTTATGGTATGATAAAATTATTGGTCGTGAGATCAATCTGGTATTTGTACTCAGCATTGCTGTCACCTCTGTACTTCGGGAGCCATCTATTGGAAACTATTAATAATTACACTTTTTACTTTTTCTCCTCAGAGAGCCAACCTATGGGGGAGACACCTTCCTCCATCTTCCCCTTCTCCTCCAGGCTAATTACAATAGCTCTTAAGAATTTTGAATATCCTTCAGATGTTCAAACCAGCATGTTCCTGTTGCTACATCTCCTGAATGTGTCAAGTCTTGCTTAGGGTTAAACAACTATTTAAGAATACTGTGGCTACTCCAACCCCCGCGACAGGCACTGCATCTACTCCAACCCCTGCAACAGGCACTGTGGTTACTCCAACCCTGGCAACAGGCACTGTGGCTGCTCTAACCCCCGGGACAGGCACTGTGGTTACTCCAACCCCAACGACAGGCACTATGGCTACTCAAACCTCTGTGACAGACACTGCAGCTGAACCAGAGAACCAACCTGTGCTGGTATCAGTCACCCCCATACACAAGAATAAATCTTGGAAGCAAAAGTCAGCATGTTTAGTAAGGCATGAAGAAGCTTCTCCTAAGAGGGAACAGGAGGAAGAAGCATACTGCCCCACCAGCGAGGAGGCAGACTACTCTAAAGCAGGGCCATCATGAGAACAGGGGGAGGAAGAGGAAGAATTCCCTGCTTCCCCCTGAGGAAGAACTCGGCAGGAGGGTTCCTCCTCTTCCTCGGAAGGAGAGGAAGAACTCATAAACAAGACGGTCACCACCTGATCTCTATCCCTGAGTGAGCTGCGAGACATTTCAGCTGTCATCCAGGTGAACACATTGTCCCTTGGCTGCTCCAATGCTGGGATAACAGAGCCAGTACCCTGGGATTAGAGGGTAGGGAAGCCAAGCAGCTGGGATCCCTTTCTAGAGGAGGGGACATTGAGAAAGAGATTGGAAAAGGGGCACAAGTCCTCACCCTCTTCAGGTGACTCCTGTCAGGCATGAAGGAAAGGTATCCCTTCAAGGAAGATGTTATATATCACCCAGGCAAGTGGACCATGGAGAGAGGTATCCAGCACCTGAGGAAATTAGCCATGCTGGAGGTGATTTGTGATAACCTGGACAACAAGCAGTTATCCAAAGATCCAGATGAAGTCAAATGGACACAACCCATGTGGCGGAAGTTTGTACAGAGCACCATTGTTGCATGCCAACTCATTGGCAGTAATGACCTGGAAAGACAGAGAGGGACAAATGGTGGATGAATTGGCTGGTCAACTCTGGAAATACGAAGAAAGTCTCTCTTCCTACGGGCTTGTGTCTCAGCTGTCAAGAAACTGCTGGACATACTAGCCGAGAAACTGTCCTGGGAGTTCCAGCGATTCAAAGAGGATATGTCCTGCTCCCCACCTGTACGAACCAGTATGTCAGCTATTAGGAGTAAGCGTTCCTCTGCTCAA
>NW_008794215.1:631742-633046 GCF_000699145.1 Aptenodytes forsteri
GAAAAACAATCACAAAAGGGGGTTCTTCCAGGAAAATTGCTGCTCCAGTTTCCAGTGAGCAGTTCCCAGACAGAGTGGAAGGGCTGGTCTTACTTCTGATCTTAATGAAGGGACTCTTGACTCATATCTACAAGAAGTGAGTAATGAATACTATGACCAGGACTAGAGGGGCCCTGCCTCCAGCCAGGGGGAGGAAAGGGACAACCGGGTTTACTGGACTGTATGGATTCGGTGGCCCACCTGTATTTCTGGAGTGACAGGGGGATCCCAACAGCTAACTGTATTGGAAGTCAAAGTGAGTCTAACTAGGAATGAGTTGCAAAAACACCCCATTGTGACTGGCCCAGAGGCTCCGCGCATCCTTGACACAGACTACCTCAGGAGAGGGTATTTCAAGGACCCAAAAGGGTACTGGTGGGCTTTTGGTATAGCTGCCTTGGAGATGGAGGAAATGAAACAGCTGTCCACCTTGCCCAGTCTCTTGGAGGACTCTTCTGTTGGTGGAGTTGCTGAAGGTCAAAGAACAACAGGTGGCGATCGCCACCACAATGGTGCACTGGCGGTAATATCACACCAACCAATTAGCTGATTCCTATCCATATGCTGATTCGTTGACTGGAGAGCCAAGGAGTGATCAGCCAAGCCTCGCTCACCCTTTAACTGTCCCATATGACCAGTGTGAATGTCTAATGGAGAGGGGAGACTAACAGTAGACTATCGTGGCCTAAATGAAGTCACGCCACTGCTGAGTGCTGTCATGCCAGACATGCTAAAACTTCAATAAGAACTGGAGTCAAAGGCAGCCAAGTGGTATGCCACAACTGATATCGCTAATGCATTTTTCTCAATCCCTTTGCAGCAGAGTGCAGGCCACAGTTTGCTTTCACTTGGAGGGTTGTCCAGTACACCTAGAATTGACTGTCTCAGGGGTGGAAACACAACCCTACCATTTGCCATGGATGGATCCAGACTGCACTGGAAGAGGGTGAGGCTCTGGAACACCTGCAATACATTGATGACATCACCATGTGGGGCAATACAGCAGAAGAATTTTTTGAGAAAGGGAATGGTCCAAATCCATCTGAAGGCTGGTTTTGCCATAAAACAAAGTAAGGTCAAGGGACCTGCACAGGAGATCCAATTTTTAGGAATAAAATGGCAAGATGGACGTCGTCAGATCCCAATGGATGTGATCAACAAAATAACAGCCATGTCTCCACCAACTAGCAAAAAGGAAACACAAGCTATCTTAGGCATCGTGAGTTTTTGGAGAATGCATATTCCAAATTACAGTCTGATTGTAA
>NW_008794215.1:635382-659421 GCF_000699145.1 Aptenodytes forsteri
TTTTCAGCTTGCCCTGCCAGGTGCACAAGAAGCTGGGAGGGGGCACAGCCAGGCCAGCTGACCCAAACTGGCCAAAGGGCTATTCCATACCATATGACGTCATGCTCAGTATATAAATGAGGGAGTTGGCCAGGGAGCAGTGATTGATGCTCAGGGACTGGCTGGGCATTGGTCAGTGGGTGGTGAGCAATTGCATTGTGCATCACTTGTTTTGTATATTCCTTTATCATTATTATTATTATTTTCTCTTCCTTTGCTGTCCTATTAAATTGTCTTTATCTCAACCCATGGGTTTTACTTTTTTTTTTCTGATTGTTTCCCTCATCTGACTGGCGAGGGGGGAGGGTGAGTGAGCTGTTGTGTGGTACTTAGTTGCTGACTGGGGTTAAACCACGACAGCAGCGCGGGCTGCTGCTTGGCACAGACTAAAACTGCGCCAGGGAGTGTGCTGACACAGTGAGTGATCATGGGCTTGAGCCTTTGCCCTGAGACTTGCTTTATTTCTTAGTATAGATGCTGCCTGAGAGAGCCTGATGGAGAAGCACTGTGTCTCTTAAGCATGTTCTCCTCAGGTGTTAACACTCTGTCCACCGACCTCACCTCTCATGTCTTCTTTATGTTTCTCTTCAACTTTTAGTTAATCTTTGAATGGAAATAAATTGATCTGGGGACATTTTTGGGGGCAATTATAGTCCACATTGTGGAAGTGGGGCATTGGACAGTGAGTACCAGCAGCTACTGCTCCATGCCTTGTTCAGTCTCCAAGGATTTCATTGAGCTTTCTGCCTGGGAGCCTCCAATTTCGCAGTTCAAGGTCTAAGGCTGCTCCTGTCTATATATATAAATAGGTTGTATATGTGATCGACTGGCTGGCTGACTGTTTGGCTGACCAACTATGTCTGTTCACAGCAAGAGGAGATTTTGGTATCCAGGGTGCTGCTTGAATCCTCTCTGTCACTTATGCCACTTCAATAAAAATACGGGATAAATTCTGTAGAATTTGCCCAGCTAATCAACTAACAATGTCATGTGCTGAGAAACATCTTAGAATTCAGATATTCTGAATGTTCTGCATATTTCTATATTCCAAATGATTCTGTGTTGAGGTAATTATTCATTCTTGTTGTTAATACTGATGTGTACTGCAAATATTTCCCATGCATATGCTAAGTGATGTTCATGAGAAAATGTCTTTTCCTTGAATGCAATGTGTACAACAGAGGTGCCTAAATGCACTGCCAGGGTAAATTGCACACATTGAGGAGTAAATGAAAACTCAGAAAATTTCTTGGAGCACTTGACATCCTTGTGGTGTGGTTTTTTTCTCCTCCTGAAAGCAGAGGACTTCACCTGTGCGGTTCCTCTTCTGAATAGTTCTGCCTCATTATTTCTCGGTTTCACTTTGAACATATGCAGATTGACTGCCTACTGCCTGCAACTGCATAGTTCCATGGGATCTTCTGGTTTTAGAGCTCTAAGTTGAAGGGTTGATCTATAAATCTGACCAAGAGGTCTCCAGAAGGCCAGTGTGGAATAAATAGCAACAATTTAATGTTCTCCCTTTGTTTCATTATTAGTAGATGGCCTGATTCTGCACTTTCACTGAGACTAATTCGGCATCAACATAATTCAGAAGTAGTTCAGTTTTTATGGACTGATGATAAAGTTGGACTGATGCCAATGTCAGACTGACATCACAGGTTTAAAGATGGACATAAGAGGCATAAACCAAGAGTTATATACTGGTTTGTGATTTCCCCCATAAGGTCTATCTATATGTGACCCCACTCTGCCTTTGTTCCAAGTCAACTATAATCCACCTGACTGAATTAGCCAGAGCCTATATATTATCTCATGTCTCTGGCTTGGTAGCTGGGCTCAGTGTTGTGTCATCTACAGTCACAAGGTTTGGCATCACCTGGGAGAGCAGAGGGCAAAAGATGTGCTTCTTTTTGTGCCTGCAAGGCACCACCCCTGTGGCACTGGGCTACTTCGGCAGGGAGTGGTTCTATGCAGCTGGAAACTGCAGTCACTAAAAATAGTCAGGAAGGTTAAAAAAAGCAAAAGTGTGAAAAAGCATTTAAAGTGTGATAAAGTAAGTGATTTTATAACTGATTTTATTACTTAAAGTTCAAACATTATTTTCACTAGTCTTTGTCTGGTGTAAATGAAGATGAAAGAAGTTGGATAAGGGGAGACTTGAGTACTGCAGGATGCTTCAGGGATCACGTCTTTAAGGGTTATTAAACATAATTTGTTTTTGTCAGATTCCAATTTGTCTGTGTTTTAGCAAATCCTAGAAACTTGAGTTCTGACATTTTGTATATCCCTATTAATTATTCATTCCTGAGAATCTGTACTTGTTTGACCTTAAGAATTATTGCCTATTTACATTGAAGAAGACCCAGTAAGACTTGTCATACATTGTCCTTCACAAAAAATAAAAAAATATGAGAGTCTTTCTCCCTGGGTAAATGAGGAAATAAAACAACCTGGGCTGGGTCAATGGTTTTAATACTGGTGGGAAACTCTTAACATGCTGCAGAGGCAGCATCTAAGGAAATCTGCTGAGATAGCTGGATCTGCAGTTCTAGGTTAAACTTAGGGATACAGGGCCACACTTTATCAACATTATGTGGGATGAACTGACCCTTGTGCAGAGTGCCACCAGAGGACTCATGCATCACTTATGTCTGACAAAGTGTCCTGGGTGGGACTTTGGTGGTGCACGAGGCTAATGTGGATACTCTTCACAGGAGCTAAGTTTTAACCAATATAAGTAAGGTTAATACAATCTCTCCCTTTGTACACATTTTGTTTTTATTGAGACAAACTTCCACTGAACTCGACGTGTTATTGTGTTGCACAAACCCCACTGACTTCAGCAGTTCCAGGGCAGACCTGGCTGCAGATTTCCAGCCAGAACAAGATTTTGCTGGAAAATCCCAACTCCACAAAACGTTTCATGGAAGCAATTTGCTTTTGGTGATGTCAGTGGTTTTTGCTCAGACTGTGTGGAAGCCTGGGCTTCCCAGGAACTGAATTTTTGTGGCAGCCTTACTGCTCAGATTACCATGGAGTTGACAAGCCCAGGGCTTCCAGGGTTTGCAACATTAGGGCAGCCCAATCACCTAACATTCCTACAGTGGTGAGGGAGCAAGCATAGCACTGAGAGGTCCTGGGATCTGCACTTCTAGCCAGGGCTCTCATCTTGTCTCTGCAGCAGGATTCTGGGACACAATTTACATATAAGCCAGGGCTTCAGGGATTCTGGTGTTTCTGTCACAGGACTGAGAGCAAATCACGGTCTTCACAGCTCCAGCCTTCCTGTGAGGCAGTAGTGAAGAAGGCCTGTAAACACATTGGTTCTTAATGCTCTCTGGTTTGGGGTTGGGTATGACTTGGACACTGAAGAACTCATTGGGATGTTTGACTTTCCTAGAAATAGCCAAGGCTTCAGCTGATGAGAGAGTACTATTCCTTTATCTCAAAGAAAAATATCTGACTGAAAAACGTATATTTTTCTGAAATGAATTATTTTTACAATTTTCCCTCACAGTATCAACATTTACAGTTTTCATTGCAGATCAGGGAGAAAACCCTCAATCTGATCACAGAGATTTTTCTTACAGAAAAGCTTGTGATGGTATTTAGGACTACAGTACTGAGGTTCATCAGCACTTGTTTCCCTCTCCTTGAATGGCCAATGAGCCATTCAAGCTCAGCACTGCACTACAAATATGAATGATCCCAACTTCCCAAAGGGGAATGGGAGAGTGATCAGTGAGCTCGGGAGGTGTAAAGTCCCCACCATGAGGCCTAATGACATATTTCTTCCTCTGTAAATCTGTGACTCCATTGTCTGTGACAATAATTTTAGTGTGAACTAATTCAAAACCCATACTAGTGAAAAACATATAATTTTTCTTGGGATCAAAGACCTCAGTTGTTGATATTCCATTACTTGCTGATGGATGAGTATCTACATCATAGCTAGCTTCTTTTTTTTGGCCTGCTTTGGAAATAGGAGCTGGACTAGAGCATGGGCTTGGCTACTGTCTTTCCTAAAACTGGGTTAAGACATGAGGGGAAAGCTGTGTTGATGTTGTTGTCAGACTGTACTTGTTCTTTGGATTTGTTTATCTTTTCTCAGTCTGTAAAGTGATTGTGTTTGGAGGGACACTATGAACTTCCCAAAGTGAGCAGTACTGCTGCAGAGATTGTAATTCAGGAAAAGCATCGAAATAGGGCCTGGGCTAAAAGGTCTGAGAGACAGAAAGTAGCAGATTTTGTTACCTCATTAGCTATCATCAGGGAATCTTGCACAGCTCTAAATTAAATATGAACATCTTGACTTCTGTAAGGCCTTTGACACAGTCCCATACAACATACTTGTCGCTAAATTCGAGAGAAATGGGTTTGGTGGATGGACCATTCGATGGATAAAGAATTGGCTGGATGGCCATGTTCAAAGAGTTACGGTCAATGGCTCAATGTCCAAATGGAGATCAGTTACAAGTGATGTCCTTTAGGGGTCCATATTGGGATGAGTACTGTTTAATAACTTTATTAATGACAGAGACAGTAGGATCAAGTACACTCTCAGCAAGTTTGTTGATGACACCAAGCTGAGTGGTGAAGTTGATATGCTTGAGGGAAGGGATGCCATCCAGAGGGACCTTGACAGGCTGGAGGAGTGGGGCCTTGTAAACCTCATGAAGTTCAACAAGGCCAAGTGCAAGAGCTTGTACTTGGGTTGGGGCAATCCCCAATATCAATACAGGCTGGGGGATGAAGGGATTGAGAGCAGCCCTGCCGAGAAGGACTTGGGGATATTGGTAGATGAAAAATTAGATATGGGCAGGCAATGTGCACTCACATCCCAGAAAG
Source organism: Aptenodytes forsteri (assembly GCF_000699145.1). NCBI lineage: Eukaryota > Metazoa > Chordata > Aves > Sphenisciformes > Spheniscidae > Aptenodytes > Aptenodytes forsteri. The sequence goes on from NW_008794215.1 coordinate 640,273, forward strand.
CCAACTGTATCCTGGGCTGCATCACAAGAAGCGTGGCGAACAGGTCAAGGGAGGGGATTCTGCCCCTCTACTCTGCTCTGGTGAGACCCCATCTGGAGTACCGCATCCAGCTTTGGGGTCCCCAGCACAAGAAAGACATGGACCTGTTAGAACAGATCCAGAGGAGGGCCACGAAAATGATCAGAGGGTTGGAACACCTCTCCTATGAAGAAAGGCTGAGAGAGTTGGGGTTGTTCAGCCTGGAGAAGAGGCGGCTCTGGGGACACTTTATTGCAGCCTTTCAGTACTTAATGGGGGCTTATAAGAAAGATGGAGAAAGACTTTTTATCAAGACCTGTAGCGATAGAACAAGGGGTTACTGTTTTAAACTGAAAGAGAGTGGATGTAGATTAGATATAAGGAAGAAATTTTTTATGATGAGGGTGGTAAGACACTGGAACAGGTTGCCCAGAGAGGTTGTGGATGCCCCAGCATTGGAAGTGTTCAAGGTCAGGTTGGACGGGGCTCTGAGCAACCTGACCTAGCAAAAGATGTCCTTGTCCATGGCAGGGGGGTTGGACTAGATGATCTTTAAAGGTCCCTTCTGACCCAAACCGCTCTATGATTCCATGGTTCCATTATTCTATTCTATGTTCTGTAATGAAAGAAATGTGAAACCTCAGCGATTCAGAAGACAGAATTCCCATTTAAACATATTCTTAAGTGATCATGGGGATTATGAAATTTTTTCATTGGGATAAGTATTCTCATTATCCTGCCTATGTTTTAAGGAAGGCAGTGGGTGTAGGCTGGAAGGTTGCAGAGCACAATCTAAAGGCCCCATCCTACACCCTGATGTTTGGGAAAGAGGCCCTGGAAAACTGGTAAAACATCCTGCTTGAATTGGTCTACCATAGTCATCCTCACAGCAGCTGCAGGCTTGGGGTCCATTTCATGGGATATTGCTTCCTATGCTCAAAATGAAGATCATAGTTTTTAAGCCCAAACAGTCTGAAATCTCAAGGTTTCATCTTGGTTTCAGCATCTAAGATGCTGACCCATTATTTTTTTTTCATTTTCTGACTTCATTTACTGTAAATCTTCCCTTGCTTTTTTCCATGACTGCTCTTCAGCCAAACTGCAGCTATTAAAGCATCCTTCTTTGGTTGTGACCCTGAGTTTCTCTCTTTTTGTCCCTGACAAATTCCTCTTCCTAATATAAATCACTCATTGCTTTTTTAATATGTTCTGGTTACATCCTGGTTCCTTCCCTCAGCCTTTGGGTCTCCTCAAGGGTCACCATCCCACATAATCTCAGTAAAGCACTAGATGCATCGGTCCCTCTTGTGGCTGTCATATGTCAGCAAGGTATATATTTTGATAAAGTTCAGAATGAGAAAAAAACTGAGACTTGGCTGCTGTCTAGACTGATGGGAAACCTGTGATAACAGACTGCCTAAGGCACTGCCAAGCAGTAACTAGCTGATTTAGTTTACTCCGTGGCAAAAAACCGCAAAAAACACATGCCCAGGGCACCAGCTTTCCAAGGCAGGAGAGGGTAGATGATAATCTGCTGTGAGCAAGACTGAAACTCCTTCCTGACTGAGTTAAGGACTAAGAAATCCTTCTGAGTTGAAGGATGTGGGGAAGAGGAAGGCTTGAAATTAGCTAGTCTCTAAAGGAGGTGGAGTACAGAAGGAAGCAAGGTCCCTAGGATCCATGGAAAGAGCAGAGTGGAAGGTGGATCATCTGCCAGGAGACTGTGAACATGTTGCACCCTGTCAGCTGTATCATGGAGGTCACCTTTGGAGCCAAGATAAACGTAGAGATATACATGGTTTACTTTTCATTGCTTGTTTATCAGCTTCTGTAAACTATATACTGTGAGAGGCTGAGCAAATGCCTGGGACTCAGTGCTAATGCTCTGGCTCTTTGGCCATCTTCAACCAACCAGTGGATTGAGGCTACTGCACTCGGTGAAACCTATCAGTGAATACAAGGAGCTGCTTTTCCTGGTGAAATGAAAGACAGTCAGTTTTCCCCTGCCACAATTCACTTGTTTGCCGAACATTCCTGTATAACGATTTTCATCTTTTTAGTATTAAGTGATAATGATAATAGTAAATTCTCCTCTGTCTGATGAAATTCAAACCTCCCTATTCGGATATTAAAAGCTGCACAAAAAGGCACAAGGCAAAAAATTTCCTTAAATATGTTAGTGCCCCTATGAATATGTAATGGGCACTTACATATTTTCAGTCCAAGAGAGGAGGCAGTGTTCTGTGTCACAGATATGCACCCTGTGCTCTGTGGCAGCAGTGCATCCAGTAAAAGGCATTAAAGGGTGGACCAGATAGTGGGAATGTCAGGACACATGCTGCCCCTAGATAGGCCATGTTCCAGTGAATGCCACCTTGCAGCTGGTAAGAAGGTTGTTCTGCCAAAATGCGTCTGGGGCTTCAGGTGCTGAGGCTAATCCTGATCCTCATTGTGCTAAAGTGAATTGGAAGAGATTTCCAGACAGAAAGGTAAAGGTATGACAAAAAGCTACAGCCTGTATATTGAGAACCAAAGGCTCAGCTCCTATAGGTACGTCTATACTGGTAAATAAAGCAAAGCCTCATTTAGAGAGTGTTGGTGCAGCTAAAGGGCCACAAGGGAGGAAACCCGGATTTCTGTGGGGTAATTTGGGAGGGTGTCCTCAGCTGCCTTTAAAACGGGCTTCTGAACTGAGTGGAAAGAGGGCATGGTTTCTGTTTGGGAAAAGATCCCTGTTACTGAAGACAGCTATGAGCTGAGGATGGATTTTCTGTGACCACAGGTGGTGAGCAGGGAAGAGGGTGTTAGGAAATGCTCTGAGCCTGGAGGCAGGGCTGTGAGCTGTGGAGAGGATCAGAAACAAACCGAGGGCTTCCTGGTAGAAAAGATGGGTATGTGGGTTTGTACCTGAGCGTGGAGCTGTGGCTGTTAGAGGGGTCAAAATAAAACAAGCTAGACTGATTAGATTATAAAACTAGGAGGCAGCAGGTCTAATTTTTATTTCTAACTTGCTGTACGATTAGTGCCAACTCATCTAATTTCTCAGGGCATCAGTTTTTCCATCTGTGAAATGTGGATGATGTGACCACCATCAATAAATTGCACAATGTAAGTGCAATGTGATACCTACCCCCAGTGCTTCATGGACAGATTTTTATTTAGATACTCCACCAGCTCTGAAATCACATTGAATAGGTGATTTGAAAGCTTTGTTGTAAATCTGAATATCGCTGACGCATTAAGAAGAATGAGGTGATCAGAGGATGAACTGCATTAGCAGAAGAAGTATGTTTAAATCTGGTATAAATGAGTTTGAACTGCAGTGGTATGAAGGTATTTTTGTTTAGGCATTCTGCCAAAATGTGAGGCATTCACATTTTTATCCTTTTCATGGATTTTCTTGGAACATAAACAACATATATATTATTGTTACAACTTTGCAGAAGCAAGTGACTCAAATACAATTTGACTATTGTTGATGAACTGTGTAGATAAGATTTGTCGTAGAGGAAGTAATTTTGTGAACGTAAAATGGGAAAAAAAGGAGAGCTGTATGAGGCATCCATCATAGGTTGCATTTTTTGCTTTCTCACAATAAACAGATCAAAAGGGAAGCATTTATTTTGCAGAAGGCTGTGCACTGATTTGAGAATAATCTGCACCAGCAATGGATGTCACCCTCCAGAATTTCCCAAACTCTTCCACCAACTTCATAATTTCAGGAGTTGAGTATGTCTTTGTAACATGGGGTAAAAGAAGATTCAGAGAAGAAGTGCAGCTTAGCCTTTTCCGAATAAGCCATTCATGAATTTTGTGGAAAAAAGGCTATGGGACTGCCCTAAAAGAGAGCTGAATTGCAACTTCACTTTCAGTGCTGTAATATAAACTATGCATTTTAATGTGTATGTTGTGCTTGCAGCAGTATGATAATATAGAAGCATAACAATTACATCAGTAGAATGAACACATTTCTAATGGTATTTGTGTTATATGGATATATGGCTGTTGGCCTGTATGCTGATACTTTCATTGCTGCCATATACATGCAATCTACTTATGGTTAAGGTTGCCAGGCAAGTAATTACCAGAATGGAGTGCTAAGCAAGCAGTCCCAGTGTCAAAGAATCTGACCTTGTGAAGATAATGAGACAAGGAGAATTCAGAACAGATGAAAGCCAAGAGCACCTACTTTATCTACTGACAGCCAGAGAACACCTTCATGCTCAATCAGTTCCTGCTAATGAGACAAGATGGGGCAAGATGGTAAAACAGCAGTAACGGGCAAACTTTTTTTCAGCTTAATGATCTATAACTTAGTTAGATAAAATTGTCTTTTAAACCAGGCAGTAACGTAAGTATGAGCAGAGAAATACAAAGAACGTATTTAATACCTTTTGGTTTTGTTTACATTATAATGGGCAATGATTAATGGGTGGGGAAATATACCCTGTAGTGTGGCTGGGGGAAGCTTAATCCATTTAACTTATCAAAGGGAAGGCGAAAGGGCAATGCGATCACTCTCTGAGAGTCCACATCAGGAGAGGAGCATGGTAACGGAGGGCTTTTCAGCCTAGCTGGCAAACAGACACAGCATATACTGTCTGGAAGCTGAAACCAGAGAAATTCAGGTGATAAATGGTGAGCTTTTATCCATGAGGGTAATTTATTACTCAGCATCCTGGGGGGCTCCTTCTTCCTCAATTTAAAAATTTAATTTGTTTAAAATTAAGACTAGATGCTTTTTGAAAGGTATATGTGCTTTTTTATGTGTTTGTGAACACCTGGTGGTCCAGGGGTCACTCTAAAGGCATCTAAGAAAGGTAACTAAGAAGTGCAAGTGATTGTCAGTGGGCCTGAAATCTCCATACAGCATCTTCAAACCTCTTGGAAAGTTTAAGGGTATGCAAATTGTAAAAGGTTGAAAACTAATGGACTAGCTAAATTGACTCTTGGACTTGGATCAAGAATTAATGTAGGGGAATGTTAAAGTCTCTCTTGCACAGCAAATCAGACTAAACAATCAGTCTGGTCTATTCTCATTTTGCAGTCTATAAATAGGACTAATATTGTGGAGCCACATTGAGATTAGGAAATTCTGGCATATGCTGTAGATTACCTCTTCCAGTGCATGTTAGCTAGGCAGCCTTATGAGGTGTTTGCAGGATAGCTAGCTGATTTTCTAAATTATCTTCTTGCACTCTCTTTTTCCTGCCATTTTAAAGCTACACAGGAATTACAAAGTATTCATGATGCTTACACAAAGTTGTAGCCTCATTCTTCCCGTTCTCTATTGAAAACCTCTGCATTCATTCTCTAAAGGCCATGGTTGGTGAGAAGGTGGCATGGGGAGGGAATGGACTCTGGAAAAGGGTTGCTTGTAGTCTCAATCTTACTTGAAACTCCAGACAGCCAAAACTATAATTAACAAAGGTCCTTGGCAGGTTGATGGTAGAGAAGAAATATAAGCTCGATACCTGAGTCACTGTTTGAAATCCTTTTCCTTTACTGTTTGTAGCAAAGAATTTAAGCCACCCAGCATGAAGCAGACCACCGGAAAAGCACAGATCAGAGCTTCTGAGAGGCGTTTTCCTGTCCTAGTCCTCTGGGAGCAAAGGGAAGGGCACTGTCCTCTTCTGCGGCTTCGGTTGGGAGGGGTCTGAGAGGTTACAGAGCTGCACTTTTCCCACCCCCATTTCCCTTCACAGCTGTCTCCACTCCACATAAAAAGGCCTTTCAGTGACTGGCACAGAAGTTCAGACCCATCTCTTCAGTTGGAGGAAAGGACAAGTCCTTGCCTCTGGAAGCTGCTGGACAGAAGTTCTGCTCTTTCTGTACTGGGAGAGAACCGGAGCGTAACTCTGGAGGCCAAGGTCAGGAAGGAGAGGACCAGGGGCACCAGGGGATCTTCAGGATCAGTTTCTTTGGCCAGCCCAGAATTTCACGCAGCATTTTCTGTGCTGACCCACGACGAAGATGGTTGGCCTTTTTAAAAAAAACACCTAGTCTTGATTTAGTGTCTCAGAGCAATCAGACCACTCCGGGGACTTGGCCTGCTCTTAATTGAGGCAAAAAACTAATGGTAGCTCCCAAATACAAATCACTCCTGGAGCTCAAATGAACTGTCACTCCTGCTGCAATGCTCCCCTCCTTTTCTTACCTCCTCTAATAAGCAATGAAATACCTAGCAAAGTTGAGACCTCACCCAGATGGTGAGATATGCTGATTAATTTACAGACCTATCAGGTCTTGCACATTGCCACTGAGACACATGTTCCTAGCTCCCGTTTTGTTTTCTTCAGGCTTGCTCTACCCCTCGGTGGTTCGTGATGGTGCATGGTGGCCCTGCTCCAGCTATGGCTCGGAGTGCCTGGTGCCCTGGCTTCCAGGAGCTGTGAGTTAGAGGCCCCACAGAGCTTGGTAGACAGGCTCACTGAGTGGGAGAGCAGCTGCAGAGCCCCAGAGAAGTGCTGCACTTGCAGGTTCACCCTCAGAAGACCTTCATTAGAAGTCACATCTTTTGGCCACAGCTTCGTGCTGTGGACCCTTTCACCTCCAGTTTGCACAAAGTCTCCCATGTGTCCACAGAGGAGATACTAGAAAGATCTGGAGGTAAATCCAAATCCAGATCCTCAAAAACTGAGAATTGCAGCTCTTGGTGCTATAATTTTAGCCTAGAGATGTTCAATAAACTGTAAGTTAAAATTTTTTTGATTGGGCAGCTTAAAAGTAAGGTCATGCAACTTTGTGTGAAGGTTTTTTCAGAAAGATATACCCTTTGCTCTATTCAGTTGGTTCTGTCCTTTTTTTCTGTTCTGTCCAGTTCTGCTCCAGATCCATCTAACACAGCTTCTGTGGGCACCGCTGCCTCTGAGCTTCAGAGAGTTTTTTTTGTTGTTTTAAGCTGGTAAGAGTGGAAAAGTGAGCTGCAAGGACCCAGGTTAGCACAGCTTGAAAAACCAGACAAGTGTTTTGGTCTCACAAGCCTGTCTGCACTTGAGCAAACCAGACTCAATTCATGTAAGGTGTTAGGAACTATTTGTCATTCCTATTACTTTTCTCCAAACCCTTTGCTTTTTTTGCCATTCTTACCATCATCTCTATGATTCAGGTGCACAGAGGCTATGGGGACAGGTACCTTTGCACAGACACCCTGACTCGGCCCCAGGGAAGCTACTATTGGAAGCAACAGGATGCTTTAGGTTGGCCATTGTGCACTGGCTTTTGGTCCTTTAGATTCACCCAGTCAGGAGTATCTTAGTAGTAACATGGCCCAGCAGACTAAGCAGAGTGCTTTACTGGCGTGGTGGCGTTTCTTCCCACTGTGCACATTAGGTTGGTCAGAGCTATCTTGTGCCTCTGCTTCTCACCCTGCTGCACCTGGGACTTGGGAGCCCTCTCTCCAGGCCTGCACACAGTATCGTTGTGCCCCTTCATTATTCCCACCTGTATATCCAAATGTGATTATTTTCTCTAATATTGAACTGAGCCCCCTTCAACATGTTATCTTCAGTCACCTTTCTTCAGGGTTTGTTTTCTGTAATCCAGGCCTCTGAGCTTAGCCTATGTTTTATGTTCTGGGATACATGGTCTTGCACTTGACTCTCTTAAAAGCATCGCTAGCTGTTCTCAGACACACTGATCACTGTGTTTTGCCTCTGTGCATATTCACAGTTTAGTGGGAGAGTAAACCCCTAACAATTATTTAATTTTTTTTTTTAACCTAGCTCACTGATGAACATATTTAACCTTTTATATTATATACATGATACATGCTTTATATATAATTATATATAAGCTACATATTATGTAATATGTACTATATATATGTGTGTGTGTCTCTCTCTCTCTCTCTCAAAATATTCCTTCTATTTCAGTGTAAGTTGGGATTTACCTTGGTTGGGACAGTACACTTCTGGCTCATGGTTTTCATTCCTTTTCAGAACTATGAGCAGTGGGTTCAGCAAACCCCAGTCCTTCCCTTCAAATTGATGCGTAAGATCTAATTCCTTTTGAGGCAGTGTGATGTTTTAGATAATGAGCTGCATTTGGAGTCTGTAACTTCTCATCTGTTCCCATCTTACCACAGCTGCACAGTGATCATGGGGAAGGCCCATTGCTGACCCATGCCTTGGTTTTCCCATCTCCAACAATGGATACAACAAGATAGTAGCTTACTTCTCATGCAGAGAGCTGTAAAAGCCAGGTATTAAGATGAGCAAGAGCTGGGAAAGTGGCATGGACCAAGAAACACTTCCACCTCACTGTCAGAAGCAGCTCGGCTGCCCAGACAAGCACCAGTTCACACCAAGAATGTTTTATTCACCAAAGGGCTGCTGCAAACAGGTTGCTTGTTTGTTTGTTTTGGTTTTTTTCCCCAAAATACCTGGAGGGCTCAGAGCATTTTCCATTGCGGCTGTTTTCTTTTAAGGTGAAAATAATCAAACAGCCCTTCACCTTGGATCAAGTGTGGATTTCTCAGCAGCTTTAGGTCCTTCTCCTGCTATCTCACCAGGGCACTGTTGTGACTTCTCTGCTTTTCACCCTCTTGTACCAGAGACAGAGTACTGCAGTTGGCAAGCCTGGGCTTTTTTTTTCTAGCTGTGTTCCTGCATGGTGGACCTGTCCCTAGGAGATGTTGTGACCCAGGGTGGCAAAGCCATTCTGTTTTACATGATCTGACCACACCTGCCCAGCCCTGGCTTGTCCCACTCCTGTCCCATGTGTGAACTGTCCCCATCTTTACTGCATTGTAGATTTTGTGAAGTCAAATGTGAATCTTGTTTAACTTTGAAAAAAATTTAATTTGATGTCTCCCCTTCCATCAGTTTTTTTAATGTTTTTCCCATTGCATTTAAAGGAGAGGAAAAAAATGTGATTTAAGGAAGAGTGAGAGGTAATTTGCACACCCACTCATGCACACCAGAAAAAGAAACTAAGAGAAAACATCTTGCTTTCTTCAATGTTTTTCCCAACTTTAACCTTACTTTTCTCAGTTGAAAGGGATAAAAAAATCCAAACAATGAAAGTTTTAAAAACCAGTATGATTTTTTTATTGCTGCTGTCATTCTTTTCTTAGGAAAATCATGAGCCAATGTAACTAAATGCTGAAAATGGGCCCTCTCCTGTTATTTCAAACAACTACAGAAATAATTGCATCAAAATTACATCTGGAAATACAGAATTATTACTTTTCTTGTAACAGCTGGGCTGCTTTTGGGAAACAATAATTCCAAGGTTACTGTAGAATAAGGCAAGGAAGTTTAGGGGGTTAGGGAAGGACCTGTCCATGCCTTCTAATTCAACTGTGCTGTGGAAGACAAATTTACTCTCTTACTATTTTTTTCTTTTTAGGTACTTAATGATCAACTTGCAGAAATAATCTGATATTTTACAATCTTTAAAGAAATTGGAGTGTGTGTATTTGTGAATGTGTGTATATATACACTTATATATAAAAAGAAAAAGAAAAATAACCTTTTTTGCATCTTGGCTTCAGATTATAGTAGATATAAACAGAAGAAGCTGGCAGCATCGTTATGTCATTTTGTATGGCTTTTTTTTTAATATCTCACTTTGTGGCTGGTTAGCTGCCAAATAAAACCTGCTTGTGAAAAATGGAGAGCAACACCCAATTCTTGAGACAGTCAGGAGTCACTTGAGTCACGCAGGTAGCATGGCTCAGCAGGGTCACTTTGGTCCGTCATCTGCACGAGAAGCTGATACTGTGTGCTATTTTTTTATACACATAGCTGGACTTGATACTGAAGATTTTATGTGCAAAGAAGTACTTAGAGTCCACAGATATTTTCTGTAGAGTTGCAAAAGAATGTTCTTTAATCTCAAAGACCAAAGTAGTTAGTGTTTTTCAAAGAACTGTACTATATCACAAATAGTTGCTGGGAAATATTTAACTCTAATGTTAACAACATACATTTATTTAGAGTATTGTCTTCATTGTGGTATCATTGCACATTTAATACTGGTTCTTTTTAAAAGCTGAAATGATTTCTAAAAAAAAATATATTCTATCATGTCGCTATGATATACAGCTTCAAGATAACATGGAGAGGAAGGCATGGCCAGGTGCTTTGTCCTTGCAGCATTAGGTTGCCAGTGTGAGAGAAGGACAAAGACGAGCACTGTGTGCCTCTGGTTGGATATGTGGCATCTCTCACATGAGCTGGATGTGCTTCATCAATGTGCAAGACCTGCTCAGGCAGGAAAGCAGCAGCCCTGCGTGGGGGGAAGCTTCTTTCCCCCTTCCCTGAGAAAGCAGCCAGGGTGTGGATACGGCCCATGTGGCCCATCCTGTGTGTGTCTGGGTGGTGTCTGTCACCCACAGGCGCGGGGGGGAGCACACTTTCCATTAACTACTTTCTGCAGCTTGAGCTGTGGATCCGAAGTGCCCAGACATTGCTGTGCAGCAGCACGTGTTCCTGAGGTGACAAAGCAAACAGGGAACAAAAGCCGGTGAGAGCGAGCCAACGCTGAGAGCTGTGAAAAGGTGCAGGGATTGAGAGCAGGAAGAAAAGATTGAGAGCATTTGAAAAGAAACATGTAATGAATGAAATGAGGCCTAACTTGAAAAGAAACATGTAATGAATGAAATGACTGTTTCTGCTCTGAAGCTTTGGGCTCCCTGTGCTTCAGATGGCTGGGGCTTCCCTTGTTGCAGTAACATCATTTCAGTTCATTGATCTGTGCTGAACTGCAGAAGCACCCAGATCCCTCTTCTCTGTGTGCCCCGGAGGTAGTGTTGCTTTTGGGGCAAGCATGGCCATTACAAAATGCTGCTGATTAGCACAGCTGAGGTAGCAAGTGGGTTTAATCCTGGGAAGAAGTCACATGGGGAGGAATGGGGGAGCCGGTACCGAGGGGTCTAGGAGTGGAAGAAGATCCTCTGTCGGTGCCTTGTGCTGCTCTGTCTTTCTCCGCACTGCTGACCCTCACTTGCATTTTCCCATTACCTGGCAGTCCTGGGAGGGAGCACAGCTTAACCCCTCCAGGGTGCGAGCCTGATCCAGGGAGAGAATTGGGCTGGCGGCGCGCCGGGGCAGTCAGATGCACACACCGCAGGACGCCTGTCAGTCAGGGCCGTGGGGATAAGGCACAGACGGAGTGAAATTCAGCCTCCTGACAGCTGATGTGGGGCTGACAGCTCTGCAACAGACACCAAAAGTAATTGTTAGGTGCAGCTTTGTGGAAGAAAATGATCTAAGGCTGAGTGAGGCACAAACTGTCACACGGAGAGTAACGATGGTAGCATCAGCTGTCCCACTGTACAGCTCCCTTCTGAAAACTTTACCTCAAATTCTGTCAATTTTTTTTTAAAAAAACCACAACAGATAGTATAAATCGGGAGGTAGGTTCCAGGCAAATCTGCGTTCATCTGCTGGAGGCTGAATCGTAGCTGAAAGACTGTCAGCTGAAGAAACTGGTGGAAGAAAACTTAACAGCCCAAGTTTTGTACCCGCTTAGAGAGGCAGAACTACCTGCTTGTGCAGAGTGGTTGTGGGTGGCAGTGGGAAGGGAAAAGCAACCCTCAGACTTGCTAGGTATGAGAGACGTGAAAACCAGGGGAAGCTCCTATTTGCTGCTATTTTACTGATAAAATGGGATGTGTGAATGTTCAGTAACAACAGAAACGGTCATATGGTTATAGATATGTGTAGTTTAAATATACTTTTCATAGGAGAACTTGGATTAGTGTGTTGTTCAGTTCAATTTCTCTTTCCTCTTATCTGCTGACCTCCTTTTGTATCACTTCATGGCACATTTCACCTTGGTAAGACTGATTTCAAACAAATTGAATAAAATACTCCAATTTACATTAACTGAGCAAATAGTACAAGTCCAGGGTTCTTCCATGATCTCTAAAGGGATGGGCAACTAACTCACTTAAGGATCAACATTTTAGGCTGAAGATCCTTCACAGCCAAAATCTTCACATTTTTCTAAGTCCACATTTTCTAGGTGCAAATTTCTGATGTTACACAAAGAAGAATTGAATTGTGGTATTGGATGTAAATTCCACACTTTCCCTACTAACAGTTTAGATTTGGAATTACTGTTTGACTACCTCAGAATAGGAAGAGAGAGAAGAAGGTGACAAGATCTGGGTAGTGAATATAGTGTGATCATCTAACTTTAGATAATGTGCAGGTCTGCAATTCTCTTTCGGGAAACTTGGCTGATGTGCATCTTTTCTGGATGTACTCAGATTGGGAATTTTGGATAAAAATACGGAACACGTAACTTCTTGTTAGGAATCTGTTAAACCTTATGGATATAGATCCATTGCAGTTTTGTTTAAAGTAGAAGTGTACATAAAGGCAACAGTTATGCGCAAACAAAACAATGAATCTGAATTGAATTTTAAAATATCCATGAACAAGTTGACATGATTTTCAGAGAAGTCTCCCGTGTTCTCTGAATGTTTATCCTTTCTCTAATTCCTGGAAGAGTGGCTGCAGACTGTATATATTTTATTTTCAAAATGTGATGAGACCAAGAAGTTTAGAAGCAGAATAGCTATTTAGAATAGCTTTCAAATTCATCACATTTGTATGCTTCATACAAAACAAAGAGTCCTTGGATCAGTAAGAGGGAGCTAAAGCAGGAGAAAGGGGTAGCTTGTGTTTTTGGTGAAGAACTGAAGCTGAGCAGTACTGTTCACTCTGTAATTTTTGAGCTTATCACATCTTCCTGTGTGTTGTCTGCCTTGATAGATAGCAGGATGACAGATGACATCTGCCTGCATCTGAACACAATGTTAAAACATGCAGATGCACTCAGGAACGATCCATGGTCCCAGTGATGTGCCAGCCCTAGAAAACGTAAAAAAACCCCAACAAAACAAACCCTGGGGCTGAAAGCAAAGCTTTACAAAATTTTTTACTAAAATATCTTAAATTATAGAAATCATATATCTCTATAAGACAATTTATGAATTTTTTGTCTGATGATTAGACATGCTGGAATGACTGGATGCCTTGCTAAAGATTTAGCACAGTCTTTTTTACATCTATTGGTTTAAGTGTTTCACTTAAACCTTTTTTATCTGAGCCTCATTATCACTGCTTTTCCCTTACCACTTTTCTCCCCTGAACCATTGCAACTGTTTTCTTCTCCATTTCTTGCACTCCAGCCTTACATACTCTTACTCTCTTGCCTCATTGTTTATCATGACATATATTTTCTGTCCTCTGTTTTGACTGTTCTCAAAGCAAAAAAACCCCAACAATCCCAAACCACCCAAACCCAACGCCTTTTCAGTCATCAGAAATCTCTACCCACTCAATGAAAGTAGCTGTAGCATTATTGCTCTTGAATGGTGATAGGACAGTTTCTAGGGGATAATCTTTAGTGAATAAATGAATCTTATATCATCCCAAGCTTTTCATAATCAAGATGTATACTGCCAAATATATGAAATTAAATGGATATATTTTCTACATGGAATAAACCTCTTTAATCGCCCATTTGGAGTCCTATGGCACTAACAGAACTTGCATTATTGAATTATTACAGATGCCAGCCTCATAATGAAATGATTATCATGGACTAGATGGACCCAGACAAGGGAGACAGACTACAGGCACCTTCTTCTTTTAGCCCTATTTTCTATGATTATACAACCTGTGCAAATCAGGTAGAACATTATTAAACCTAGGGAAGAACACATAAGGTTTCTATGCAAATGTTGATCCAGGTGCAGGATTTACGCTATTACATACCTCATGATTTCTCTGGAAGTAGAATCAAAGTATCATGCAGGTTGGAAAGGACACCTGGAGGTCATCTAGTCCAACCTGCTGTTCAAAGCATTTTACAAGAAGTAAAGAAAATGACTTCTTGCTGTTTTCCTGGTGATCCAGGCAAATATCAAAAAATACTAGATAGTCACTTCATTATTTAGATTAATCTCTTATAGTTATGAGGCAAACCTTAATTATAGCATCACTCCATTAGACCTGGGCACACCTCAAGCAGATTGAGAAAACTTCTTCAGATTTTATAAGCATTCAAAGGTTCAAATGAATACCTAACTTAAAACTGAACAAATATGACCTGATAGCGCTTGTCAAAATGTTAGCCCCTTTCTCCACCCATGAATGGTTTGTGATCTGATTTTCATCTGCATGACTGTATTTGTTATTCAGGAATATTCATCAAATAGTTCATACAAACAATTCTTCTAAATTACCTTTTGCTGTGTGGTTGATTTACATCACCTGGTATTGCAAACACTCTTGATTGCATGACTGAAAACCAAAGGTAGAAAAACACCACATGGCAAGGAAAACATAATGCCACATGGTACAGTCAATTAACGAAGTCAGGGATTCTGAGACAAGACTGAGACAAACACACAATGTTTGTCCAAATATCTGAGAATTCCAAAGAGCTCTTGAGCTAATCTTTACAGAACATCTTTGCCATGCCTGAGGACAGAAATGTTTGTCAGTTACCTAACCCAAATCTCAGGTTTGCTGCTCTCCAGGTTGCATGTGATGGAGTTTTTAAAGATATTTTAAATTTCTCCTATAAGGCTGATTAAAATTGAGAACAGAAGGAAAAACCTCCTTGTAATTTTCAAACAGATGTCCGAAAGAATTTTACGGTAAATCTCCCAAAGGCTTTGGCTCAGTGCTGAGTGAAGACTCTTATGGATGTTGACAGAGTTGCTTGTCTTTCTACAAAATAGTCCAGTGACTTAAACCCCATATATTCTCATGAAAGCAGAAGTGAAGCATTAATGGGTCTAAACTGACCTAAAGTAATTCTAAAAGTTTCCAGTTACCTAACCATTCTCTTTTGTTTTTATCATGAAAAAAAATCCATGTACCATGGTTGTTTAAAAATGAAAGACTCCTGATTGAGCTATTAGAAGTCAGTAACAATTCATAGTGAACTTGAAAAAAAATCTGTAGAGGTTTTGTTTTACAAATTCTTCAGAACATTAATTTCACATCCTGTTCTTTAAAATGTGTTCCCTTTTGTGGCGATAATTATTGAGGATGTGAGTGAATCAGAGTCTGAATCATTTAAGACCTCTACATCCATGAATAATGTTCACCAGTGACTATTTCTCGGCTCCATATTTATGCAGTAATTCCAACAATGAAGTCTTGTTGTGTTTCAAGAAAATAAACATTAAAGTAAACAGCTTGTTCTGTAGTGAGATGATTAGAGGAGGTATTCAACAAAGACTAGACTTCTGTCAGTCCAGTTAGGAGTTTATTACCCAAAGCTGTTGCAATAACAGTGTTATTTCAGTGGATACAGGCTGTTCAAGTTTCCTGGGATTTAAAGGTGAATTCAGGTCATTCATTACTTTTGTTGGCACTGTAAATCTGTAGCATTTAGGGGGGAGTGGAAAGAGAGAAGTATGCTACAAATAGTACAAATAAAGATGGAAGAGATCACTTTAACCCCCTAATGTTTCCTGTACGAAAAACTTGCTCCCCTCATGCTGGAATCACAAAAGTAAGATGGAAGAAAAAACACTGAATTTCCTTTTCCAGCCATACTGTGCACATTTTCTTATGCATACAGGACACCCTCTGAAGCCCTCAAGCTTGTGCACTCTGTGGCTTTCTGTTGGGTTCTTTGAATGGTGGAGTTCAACACCACCACTGTGAACACCAGAGAAACTGGGGAACTTGCACAATAAACTAGGACTTGAAGAGTGTGCTGTGATTTTTAATGACTGTAATATATACTGTGAACACTCCCCAATTTGGATACTACTTGTGGAAGAAGCTGTGTTGAAATCTGTGTTTCAGTTGCAGTTTGAGTAGATCGACTCCTCAGCAGCCTTGGATTGAGTATAGTTGGACATGTCCCTTCATCTTGAGTACATTCTTCTCCTTTTTATTCCTGAAGGAGGTGAAGGAGCAAAAAAGGCACCTTTGCCCCCAAGTTTTCCAAACTGATAGTAGGATCTTCCTCTTTCCTATTTGTTTCCCTCAGATAATTTTTTACCATAAAAAATGTTGAAAATTCATTTCCTGTTACATGGTGACTAGATGGATAGCTTCTAAGCGGACTAATCTTGCTTGTTCATTGCATTAATTGCTCCCTTTTGCTAATTCCTTTGGAGTTAGTCTACTTCTAATTATATGATGAAAATTGTTTATTTCTCTTCCTCTGATTAGCCACGGTAGATGTCTTATATACTTTATTCTTCTCTGTATCGGGGAAAGGTCTGGTGGTTATCTAACTGTCTTAGGTGTTTGTGGCAAGTGGAAGGCTAGAGAGCTCAACTCACTGGAAGTTTCATGCATGGAGATGAAAGCTAAGTTTCTGTCTGGAGTAGTGTTAGAAGTACAACTCTGGTTTGGGATCTCATTTAAGCATCCTCAGATACACAAGTGGTCAAATGTGAGTCTTGTGAGAGATTGAGCTGAGTTTTGTTATAAAGAATTCAGGTTGGAGTTAGTTGTTGCTTTTCATTACCTGGAAATCAACTTGAACTTTGTAGGTAGTTTTTCAGGGTTTTGAGGTTTAGTGCCATCAGTACTAAAGTTTCACTTTGAAATCTTGGAATGGTCATCATCCTAATTATTCCCACTTAAAGGTGCAAGCTCAAAACACCTTGCCCTTTTGGGACCTATATAGTGTTTTCATTATTAGATTGTGGTGTACAATGATATACTTAGAAAAGATACTAACAAAAAGGTGAAGCATCTGTCACCGTCCAAGTTGACATGAAATAGGTGGATACTTACAAAAAAATTAGAACATAGAACAGAAATGTCCTGAAACCCTTTCTGTCATGAGCTGTTTTAAATGAGTATCCCTTTTAGAGTGTAAAACAAGGATGCTCTTTTATTTGTAGGACCCAGTCTGAAAACCGTTTGAGATCTTAATTTTACCATTGTGTCTCCTGTCTTCAGAATCTATCTTCCAAAGGACCAAATTCAAAACAAGGTGTTGAGATGAGATGAGATGAGATAAGATAAGATGAGGTGATGCAGCTAGCCAACCCCCCCACGCAATCATCAGGGGTGAGATGAGAAGATGAGATAAGATGAGGTGATGCAGCTAGCCAACCCCCCCACGCAATCATCAGGGGACACACTTCGAAACAGCTTGAATGTTCAGCTTCCCTCTCTTCTACTCAATGTGTACTGAGTCTGGCAGATGACACATTCACTCAATCCTGTGCTTACTATTAAACACCTTTCAACAAACACAAGCAAAACCACTCTACCATAGTAACACTAACTCCTACTCCTACTCCAGTGAAAAGCTATTGCAGTTATGCGGAGGGAAAGCATCAGCTGTGTGGGGAAGAGCGTGCCCTCCTCTGAGCATAGCTGCTGTCAGGATGGTTAGGTGTCTAGCACGAGTGTTTGTGCAGACTGCATTTCAGCGCAGCTGGGCGTCCTGCTGCCCACCGAGCCCATCTAACTGCGCAGAGCATAGGCTGACTGACACCCTTTAAGGCAAATGTGGAAACTTTACTGTAAAACCTGATATAGTTTTTGACATTGACGGGTATGAATAGTGAGAAATGTCAGTTCAAGCTGAAAAGCTACTGGTGAAACAGCATCCTCCAAATATATTCCCATGATACCACGGCAGACTTTAGCAGCCTTGATTTTCTTGACACAGAAGCTGGTAACTAGAGGTCTAGATGTAACTTCAGTCATATTATTTTCAAACGGTTGCTGGAAAGGCTGTAGCCTGATTTGCAGAATGCATTTTCACTCCTAATGCAGAGGAAGGTTGTTTTTGTACTGTCATATGCATGGGATATAATACATATATACGCATGTGTTAAGGCATGTATGTATGTCTGATTTTAACTTATAAGTATGTGGGAACAGGATATGCTGCAAAGCCGTGTTCTCGTTCATCATCTCACTTTTCCCTAGCCAATAATCCAACTGCCTTGGTAAGAGTACAGAAAGACACCTATCCAAATAGTTACAGATTTTATTTCTTTCCTCAAAATATTAAATTTTCTCTTCAAAGTTATACTCCCCAGGACTAAGAGTTAGAGGTCTGTATTAGTCCCTAGGCCTGAGACCCAACAGACTACATGATGCTATATCATGGGCAAAAAGATATTACTGTTACCACAGGATGCCTAATATCAGGTTTTTGCCCTTGGAGAGATCTGAGATAAAAGTTGGGAAAAAAAAAGTTTTAAAAAACTTTTCTGTCCTGTTTTGGCTGATAAATGAATTTTGTTTGTTTGCATTTTGCTTGATTGCATTTTTCCTGTTCAAAAATACGTAGGCATTAGCTCCTGACTTTTCATGAACACCTCTGATTTATCAAAAAAGTTTACACAGAAAAAGTTTAACCAGTCCTACCTAATTACATTTTAAGTTACGGTTTTTACATCACTTGTTTTTGTTGTTGTTTTTAAGGAATAGACTTTAAGCCCTCTTTTAAACATTTTATTACTCTACTTGAATAGATAGATTTCTAAAGGTAAGAACCTGACTTCACATACAAAAAAATATGACAAATAGTCCTCAGAGGACATCTAAAATATTTGTAAAGCTTTCCTTGTACATGTTTTTGTTACATCTGTTCCTTACAGACAGCACATTGTAGAATAGTACAACAGTTTTACCAGTCAGAGCTTGAGGATACACAGCACTTACCACAATTGCAGATCATTCATCAGAAGAAAAACTTTTACCATAAAACTGCCTCCTTTCGTGCTGTAGGTATAGTGAAAAGCTAAAAACAACAGAGGTATTTTGTTTGGATTTTAATAAGGAATTTTTTTTTGCTGCTCAAGGTCTCATGTCATGCCTAATCAGGGGTAACAATAAACATTACTGTCCGTCAAGAAATTGCGTCACTCATCCTTTGAGTGGTACTGAGTTATTATTTATAACAGTGAAATTTTGAGACAAAAATATTAGGTTTATCATTATTTGTACATTGCCTGATTCATCTTGGGTAACTGACTTAGGGACTACTTCTCCTAAGCTTTTTACACAGATGCTTTATAAGATAAAGTGAAGATAAAAACTCTTCATAGCATTTTTCATGGAAAGCCTAACTTTGGTACACTGAATCCTCTCTTCAGGATGCTGAAAATACTGAAAGCTTCTCAAGAAAAAACTTTTTTTTTTTTTTTTTTTTTTTTTTTTTGTGGTG
>NW_008794215.1:659800-666019 GCF_000699145.1 Aptenodytes forsteri
GGCCAGTTTGGCTGTGCCCCCTCCCAGCTTCTTGTGCACCTCCAGCCTTCTCAGTCGGTAGAGCATGGGAAGCTGAAAAGTCCTTGGCTAGTGTAAGCATTACCTAGCAACAACTAAAACATCGGTGTGTTATCAACATTGTTCTCATCCTAAATCCAAAGCACAGCACTGTACCAGCTACTAGGAAGGAAATTAACTCTATCCCTGCCAAAACCATCTTCAAGGATGAAGACCCTATAGTCTCTCTGGGCAACCTGTGGCAGTGTTTAGCCATCCCCATGGTAAAAAGTAAGACTTCAACTTATGTTTAAGAGGAATTTCCTGCATTTCAGTTTGTGCCCATTGCCTCTTGTCCTGTCACTGGACACCACTGGAAAGAGCCCGGGTCCATCTTTTTCATTCCCTTCCATCAGGTATTTATACACATTGATAAGATCATAGAATCATAGAATCATAGAATAGTTTGGGTTGGAAGGGACCTCTAAAGGTCATCTAGTCCATCCCCCCTGCCCCCGAGCCTTCTCTTCTCCAGGATGAACAGGCCCATCTCTCTCCCCATATGTCAGATATTCTGGTCCCTGAATCATCTTTATGGCCCTTCCCCAGACTCTTGCACAGGGGAGCCCAAACCTAGTCCCAGCACTTGAGATGTGTCTCACCAGGGCTGACTAGAGGGGAAGGATTACCTCCCTCAACCTGCTGGCAATGCTTTTCCTAATGCAGAGCCATTCCTCCCAGTTTTGTATCATCTGCAAATTTGCTGAAGGTGCACTCTGTCTTGTTGTCCAGGTCATTAATGAAAATGTTACAGGGCTGGACCTGGTATTAACCCCTGGGGTACATGACTTGTGACTGGCCTCCAGCTGGACTTTGTGCTGCAGATCACAACCCTTTGAGCCTGGCAGTTCAGCCAGTTTTCAATCCACCACTTACCTAGTTTGTACTTCATCAGTTTGTCAATAAGGATGTTATGGGAGATGTTGTGTCAAAAGCCTTACTAAAGTCAAGATAAACACCATCCACTGCTCTCCCCTCATCCACTGAGCCAGTCACCTCATTGTAGAAGTCTATCAGGTTCGTTAAGCATGATTCCCCCTTCGTAAATCCATGCTGACTATTCCCAATCACTTTCTTGTCCTTCCTGTGTTTGGAAATGACTTCCAGGATTAGTTGTGCCATCACCTTTCTAGGGTTGAGGTGAGGCTGACTGGCTGGTAGTTCCCCAGATCCTCCTTCTTGCCCTTCTTGAAGATAGGAGCAACATCCAGTCCTCAGGAACCTCCCCGACCACCTTGACCTTTCAAAGATAATTGAGAGTAGCCTTGCAATGACATCAACTAGCTCCCTTAGCACTTGTGGGTGCATCCTGCCAGGTCCCATGCAACCATTATGTAAGTTCCAGGTTTTTTTAAATATTCCCTAACCTGATCCCTCTCCTCTGAGGGTAAGTCTGCCTTGCTCCAGACCTTCACTCAGGGGCCTGGTATTCCTGAAGGCCAATCTTACTGGTAAAGACTGAGGCAAAGAAGGCATTCAGTACCTTGGTCTTTTCCATGTCCTTTGCCACTAGGTCCCCTGCCTCATTCAGCACCAGGCTCACATTTTCCTTAGTCCTCCTTTTGCTGTTCTGTACTTGTAGAAACGTTTCCTGTTGCCCTTCACATCCCTCGTCAGATTCAACTCCAGTTGATCTTTGGCTTTCCTAACTCCATCACATGCTCAGACAGTGTCTCTATACTCCTCCTGCATAACCTGACCCTGCTTCCACCTCTTGTATGCTTCCTTTTTAAGTCTGAGTTTAATCAGGAACTCTTTGTTCATCCATGCAGGCCTTTTGCCACCTTTGCTTGACCTCCTGAACATGGGAATAGATCATTCCTGATCTTGTAGGCAGTGGTCCCCAAAAATCAACAAGCTCTCCTGCACCTCTCTGCTCTCCAGAGCTTTATCCCATTAGATTCTTCCAAGAAGTTCCCTGATGAGGTCTAAGCCTGCTCTCCTGAGGTCAAGGGCTGGGGATCCTGCTATTTGCTTTGCTCCCTCCTCTCAGGATCCTGAATTCCACCATCCCATGATCACTGCAGCCAAGGCTGCTCCCAGCCTTCACATCCCTGACAAGCTCTTTCTTAAGTATGAGGTGCAGCAGAGCATGTCCCCTTGTTGGCTCTTTGATCACCTGTTTTAGGAAGTGATCATCGATGCTTTCCAGAAACCTCCTAGATTGCTTGTGCCCTGCTGTGTTGCCCTACCAACAGACAATGGGGTGATTAAAGTCTCCCAGGAGGACCAGGGCCTGTGAATGTGAGGTTCCTAATGGGGTGATTAAAGTCTCCCAAGAGGACCAGGGCCTGTGAATGTGAGGTTCCTTCTTGTTTGAAGAAAGGAACATCCTATGCTCTCTAAGAGCCAGGTTGCACAGTCTCTCTTTTTTAGAACAATACATGTCTGCAAAATGTTTTCGTTTCAAGGTAGTATATTTGTTTTTGCCAAAAATGCCATGCATGACCAGCTTGATTTCTGAGAGAGAAAAGTTCCTTTTGTGCAAAGAAACATGGCTTTTGAAAAGATACACAGAATTATTTCTGGCATACATGGCTGGGCTTCAAAACCAAGCTATCAGTGCTCTGAAGGTAATCCAGAATATTAAAGTCCATAAACTCAAGGAGTGAAGGACCAAACTTATCTCTGTCTTTGAGTTCCTGTTTGACATCTCCCATAGCTTTATTGGAATGTTTCTCCCGGACAACATTATAGACCTCTAGCCAAACCCCGTTCCTTGCTATGCAAAGGGTTTTTATAGGAATTTACCTAAATCTCCTGCATTCAATTACAAACTCTTTTTAATCTTTTTTTTTTTCTTGGATAACTTATATCCCCTACACTAAATGTAACACTAGAAGATATGGACTATCTTTTGTTTTGTGCTGCCGTTTTCTTGGAATGTTTCATAAGAGTCCTTGAATCTGTAGGATTAAACCTGCATTTCTGATGCCCACCACATCAGCCAAGGTTACTCACTAGGCTAGAGTGGTTCGGTCACACCACTTTTGTAGCTAGTGCAGCAGTGTAGCTAATATTCTCAGAAGACGATGTTCTCAATCCTGCCACTTCTGGCTGGGTTTCAGCACCAGTCTGGCTTCAGTGTAGGTCTGTGGATGCAAAACAAAGCCTAAACTTCTCTGATACCGTGCAGTGAGAGGCCTTTTGGGGACATCTTTATTTGTATTCTATCTCAGAATATTCTTTTTCATTGTGTTATGCTATAAAAGATTTCACTGCCAACCTTACGGTAATATACTGTGGCATTCTGATTTCTCTTGCAGCAAATTAAATATCTTTGTGAAGTTTATTAGTAATTCTGAGTTGTATCTATTTATTTTTATTTAATGGCTTATTATGAAGTAAGATTACTTCAGTGATTGCATGTAGATATTTTTTTGAGGGATGAAATTCACATTTTAGGTTTTTTTTTTTCTAAAATTTCCCAAAGTAGTAGGCTTAAAACACCACTGAGTTTCATTAAAGCAGCAAATTAAATATCTTTGTGAAGTTTATTAGTAATTCTGAGTTGTATCTATTTATTTTTATTTAATGGCTTATTCTGAAGTAAGATTACTTCAGTGATTGCATGTAGATATTTTTTTGAGGGATGAAATTCACATTTTAGGTTTTTTTTTTTCTAAAATTTCCCAAAGTAGTAGGCTTAAAACACCACTGAGTTTCATTAAAATATGCCAGTAGTGTGACTGGTATTTTTCAAGACAGGAAAATGTGTAAAAAAAAAAAAAAAATCTGTTCTCAGTAGTTTATGATCAGACATAAATTATTTCATTAATTCTGAAGTAATTAAATTATAGTGTTTGGATTTTGTGCCCTCTATTCAGGTTCAATTACTTGTAATTGAAACCCTGCTTTTAATTCTCACTGTGCTGATCCCATAGCTTAAAAACACATGCTAATAAAATACTAAAATGGCAGATGATGTGTCCTTTAATATTTCTATTGGTGTATCGAATGGGGTCACTTTTGAACTGGGTTACTTTTGAGGCAGTACTGATTTCTGTAGCTGGATTGTAACTGCAGTACTAGATTTTGACCACTGAGTGTCAGACACTGAATAATCTTTTGACAGTTTGTTTAGCCTTTTCGTTTCATCCCTTTCCCTCTGCAGCACAGTGTTAAAAAGAAAAAGTTATGGCAGATCTTCCTGGCCCTGCTTTAACCAGGAAAATATCACGATTATTTAATAGATTAAATTCCATCATTGAGACGGAAAGAGAAGAAATTTGAGCTTGCTAAAAGGAAAGCTTTACAACACATGCTACAAAAAGAGGAGTGCCTTGCTATGTGATTTACTGGTGGCACAGCATAGAAGAGAGTTGTATTTTACTGACAAGAAGTTCTGCAGGTAGTTAAAATCCTGTTCTTGGTGTAACTGTTGCATGCTGCTTGTTCTTCCTCAAAAGCAGAGGATAGACATGACCACAAACTACTTCTCAGGATTATTCTGGGGTTTATTATTCTGGGACTGTGAGATGAGGAAACCCTGCCCTGCTTGGTGACTGCCTCCATAATGTGCTAGGGGTATGCATATGTGCTAGAAAGGCTTGTAGGGAGCTTTGCGAGCTTTCTTGGTGGAGACACAATTTAAACAAGCAGTAACTTCTTTGCTAGCATATTCTGTTTCCTTTTCCTCTGAACTTTTAATTATTGCAATTATAGACATGAAACATTGAAGCATAGACCAGACCATATGGCACTATTGTTGCTACCTTGGGGAACCCATTGTCACGAGATATAACTAAGGCAAATGCTTAGTAACAATGAGATAATTGTCATCTTTGTGTTAAAATGAAAAGACACAGTTGTGGCAGCCACCACTGCACCCATTAAAGACAGAGCTGCTAGCAATACTGTCTACCTCAGATTCTCTAACGCTTTTCATTGTAAGTCTTTGGTTTTCAGCTGGTCATAGCTGCTGAACTTACACATCTGGTCTTGCTCTCTTGGTGCTTCCCCTCAATGTGTCTGCATGATAAACAGAGGGATCTGTCACACTGGATTGCAGAAGAAATGGTAGAAAGGCAGAGGCTGGGAAAAAACTGTTTGGAAGAGCTGGTAGGGACTGAAAATCTGAGCTAGCCTGCAGCAAAGAGATGTCGATGACTGTGGCTAGGAGCAGAGTGAGACAGGTGACACAGGGCAGATATGAGGGGTGCAGGGGTGGGGGACACGATTGTTAGCTGTGTCTACAGTGGATAAGAAACTCTCAGCTTTGCTTTAACTCATGCAGAAGGAAAAATACAGTTCTGTGCAATGAAGCTTACTGGAGGGAAATACCTAAATCAGCATTGCCTGTGCAACCCTAAGTCAGTCACTAATGGATGTGAAGTCTCTAGTAATGGCCACTTAATGGTTTGTCTGTAAGATCATCTCAGGAATGTCACTTGGACAACTAGATGGGATCTCTATTTCTGCTACAGAGCTAAGACATTATGCTGCAGGAGTTATACATATGAAAATTGTTCCAGGCTTCTCTGCCACATGATGATGTAAAATGTTAAACACTTTGGAAAACCACCTGAAGAACAAACAACTAAACTGGACCCAAATATGCCTGTGCCTCAGCTTCCCTTCTAAGAAGCGTCCTTGCTCTCATCTCTGGGGCATACCAGAGAGACAAATACATGATGGCTGTGGATCAGTTGTTGTGAAATGACATCATCACAGAAACTTCCAGGAGGTAATGAATAACTTCATACTTCATAAAACATTGGGCTGTGGCACTGCAAATAAAGCCCAAACCATCCCTTGAAAGAAGGTACACAGAAAGGTTGAATAAGAGTTTCCACATCAGTTATTCTGCACACTGAATGAGCCTGGGATATGATGCTGTGGCCATGTCACAGTATGTACTCTATGTCATACAACAGAGTATTTCATCTCACAATGCTTATAGACAAAAGAGTTGGATGAAATTTGGACAGGCAGCTTTTTTCCTATTGTAAAGTACTGAGTGCTTGGATGTTTTAATTTTAATTTTCTTTTAACATGATTTTTAATCTCACAGCCCAGCTGTGAGAAGGCAGCTTCTGCTTTCCTAAAAACAGGGTGTTGGTCAATTTACTGTCCAATGAGAATCATAGAATCATAGAATCATTAAGGTTGGAAGAGACCTCTAAGATCATCGAGTCCAACCGTCAACCCAACACCACCATG
>NW_008794215.1:668002-682202 GCF_000699145.1 Aptenodytes forsteri
CACCGAGGTCAGGCTGACAGGCCTGTAGTTCCCCGGATCCTCCTTCCGGCCCTTCTTGTAGATGGGCGTCACATTGGCAAGCCTCCAGTCGTCCGGGACCTCCCCCGTTAACCAGGACTGCTGATAAATGATAGAGAGTGGGTTGGTGAGCTCCTCCGCCAGCTCCCTCAGCACTCTCGGGTGGATCCCATCCGGCCCCATAGACTTGTGAGCGTCCAGGTGGTGTAGCAGGTCATTAACTGCTTCCTCTTGGATTGTGGGGGGGTTCATCCTGCTCGCCGTCCCTGTCTTCCAGCTCAGGGGGCCGAGTAGCCTGAGGATAACTGGTCTGCCTGTTAAAGACTGAGGCAAAGAAGGCATTGAGTACCTCAGCCTTTTCCTCATCCTCGGTGACAATGTTCCCCCCTGCATCCAATAAAGGATGGAGATTCTCCATCAGAACAAATATTTCTGACAATGCTCTCTTCAGTAGGGATTTCTCTTCCTTTCTTCTTTTCCCCATCTATCAAACGCTAGATAAGTCGCTTTTAGAAATGCAGGCTTTCAATTTTAACCTGGTTTATGCAGCACTTTCATCACATCTCCATCTGTTGTAATCTGATCACTTATAAAATTGCCCACCGGGGCACATTGCTTCCAAGAAATATGAGTAAGATGCCATTATGAGGATCTAATAACAAAACCTAGAGTTTTCACTCAAGAAGGAATAGTCTGACCTGGCCTGGGAACACTGTAATAAATAGTAAAACTTAAAATCAATCTAGTGGGTTTATGGGTTTTAAGGCTTCAAGCTAGTAGGAGAGGACAGTGAGAAATGCTGCTGGACTACAGGTTTGTTTCCCTGGTGAGAAGAGTTTTCCATATAGTCTGCCATCCATCTGGAGGCTCAATGTGCTTACTTCATTCAGGTGGATTTGTGGCCTCCTGCTCTATAAGACAGTTGCATTTTGCCTTGGCACTCTTTGTAAAAGACTTGCTGCTTAGTGCCAGGTAGAGTCCAAAAGACCTTGTGCAGTTCCCCCAAGGAGACTGACCCTCTGTTGCACAGCACAATCTAGCTTCTTTCTCTTTGAGATAGAGAGGGGAGCTGAGGCAAAATGTAAACATTAAAATGGACAAAATAATTAACTGCAAAGTAGAAAATTTAATTAGACAGGAACAGGGCCTTAATGGCGCTAGCCACTGCTAGCACATCTTCTGACTTGGGTGGTGCTGTAGTTCACATCTCTGATTGCAACAGGTACAATGGAAAAGAAAGCAGTAGTCCAAGGCTAGAAGCAGATTACGTAGACTTTTAATATCTGAAAATGAATGGCAATGCTTGATGTCACAGGATCAGATCTGTTTTCAGCAATGGGCTGTAGAACTAGTAATAGAAAGCTTGCATTTTGCTCCTGGTTGGGCTAAGCAGGACTCAGTATTACATGGATGCAGTTGGCTTTTTGTTCGGGTCTGCAACCTATTGGATCCCACTGAGCTTTATCTCAAGATTTTGGTGGTCTGGAAAAGGCGATTCAGACCACTGTCCAGAGGGTGGCACACTTAAACCGGTGGTCGGGAAAATCTCCTTCCCCAGCTCCCCCATCCCTTAAACATCACATCTGGCTAGAAGTTCTGCTGCTCTCTGCAGGGTTGTCTGGGTCTGTGTGAGCAGAGATAGCTCTTTGGAGACAGGAGTGCAAATAGTTGAAGCAGTGAACACAATAAGCTCTAATCAATTTAATCAGGAGACTGTTTGTCTCTATGGACTATTTCTAAGAGATCTCAAAGGAGAACTTAAAAAGGCAGCTTTATTGCCTGGAGGCTTGACAGAAGTTAACACCTCTCCTTGAAAAGCGCAAGTCAAAAAGGATGAAAATTGCTATATCTAAACCACGGATGAGTGAGTTTGGTGGTGAAATCACTAGGAAAAAACTTTACAAACTGTTATACAAGAGGACAAGCCTAGAGAGCTCCCTACTGGCTTTTAAATACCTACCAAGATGGGTTTTTTCAGTCTTACAGTAATTGTGAAAACGATGATGATGATGTTCAGTCAATTATACTTTTTGCCTTGTAGCATGGGAAAAGCCATGTAAATCTCTGACACTTAGGTACTATAGACTGCAAAATTTCCTTGTAATAGCATGAATTATGCCTAATAATGTTCAGCCTGTAGTGAATCCTCTAGGTATGGTTATCCTTGTTTTACAGGTAGGTAGCTGAGTAGAAGAGCTGAAGTGGCTTCTTCTGAGGTTACATGGAAGGTCAGCTAGTGGTGTAGGAAAAGAATACAGAAAATCTGCCTTGCAATCCCCTCTGCCTTTCTTACACCTCTGAAATGTCTGCATGTAAAAAGGCAGGAAGAAAAGGATAGCACTTACGCTGTGTCTAACCTGCTTGGGTGATTGCCTCATGTAGGCATGCATAGTGACATCACTGAACTGTGATGCAAGAAGGTAGGTGGTAATGGTGTGAATGACTGAGTCCCAAGGAGGGAGGAGTGACCCAGCATAAGGGGCAGGAGGATGAGCCCTGCAATCAGAATCCTGCCATTTTTCCTCCCAGGGCCTCTCTGGTAAAGGCAGGAGGTTGAGTTTGACAAATGTGCAGAATGCTCCTTCTTAGGGAAGAGAAAAAGTGGCCAAGACTAGAAATGAACTACCCCGGACCTGAGGTCTCGCGAGGAGCCTCCTGCAGGGTGGGCTGTGAAGGTAGGAGGAGACAGGAAGAGTGACTGCGCCGTCTTTGAAATACGCTTGGTGGCTGGAGTGCCAGTAGTGGTTGGACATCTTGGGGGATCCCTGGAGGGGATTTTATATCTTCTCCCTGACATTTTTGGTGGCCCTCTTTCTGAATACTGTGTGTGCACGCCAGGCTTTTCTGGCATATCCTGTGGGCAGCAGAGCCCACTTGGAGGTGCCCAAGCACCAAGCCAGAGGGCAATGCGTTGACCTTACTCACCGATGGGCTGGCAGTCTCCGGCAAATCTCATTAGCTTAGGCACTGAGATGGGTACTGTACTGTGGGGTAAGCTGTATGCCTTGTAACACCCAATCAGTGCTGGTAAAGGATATTTAGTACCTTACAGCTGATGCCAGCTGGCTGTAGGAGGGGGGCAACCAGCCTCTTACTGTCTGGGCAGCCATCTGCTGGAAGAAGGACTGATCTACCCTGAGCACGTTCTCTTATGTGTTTTATTTGACTTCCTGTATTTTTAACTGGAAACTTTGGGGTGTGTGGTAATTAACAGGGTCTCGAGCTATGGTGGTAATTTTAAAAGTCCTGAGAGATGATCTTGTATATTGTAAGTTACAGGGGTGAGCAGGGAGTATATAGAAAGATTCCTGTCATTGCTCCTCTCGAACACTGTCAGTTTTGCATCTCTCTTTAAATTTCACTTACCAGCAGTTTGAAATGTTACAACTTCTGCTTTCTGGACAAGCTTTTTATCTTTGGAAATACTTTCTTTGCTATGTAACTAGCTAACATCCAGAAAACAACAAGAATTGTTTCTTCTGTCAAATGGTATAACATTTTGGGTCAGCGGACTCTGGACACAGGACACTGCGTCTCAGTCACATCATCAGAGTCCCAGGAGAGGGGGTCAATGCACAAAATCTAGAAGTGTCCAGCCTAAGTCTGTTCCCAGCCTCAGTCTGTTCCCTGCTCATCTCCCCTCTCTCCCTCCACACCAGGTACCCTGAATAGCTCTGAGTTGCTGCTGAGCTTCCCTCTTGCAGAGGAATTTCAGGAATGACTTGTGGATCAGAGCTAGGTTTCCCACCAAGACCATTTCCTTTAGAAAAAAAAAATCGGCATCTCTTCACAATGTCCTTGTCTAGAACAGTCTAGGAAATTGTCTTTTCCCCTTGTGAAAGTTTTTTCAAACCTGGATGAAAAGTTGTACCTTTGAAAATTTTCACCTGCTCCCATTCAATCTTCCTCAGGTGGTCAACATACCAACCCAGAAAAACAAACAAAGGCAGTTAATGTCAGGTCAATTAAAATGTGCTTGGATATTGATTTTTTAAACTTTTAAATTCTTTGTGGTGTAAATAAAATCAAATTCCCAAACAAAAATTTGTCTTCAACTTTGGAATAAAAGAATTTGATGCTACAACACGCAAAATTAAGATCTTTCTTAGAGTGATTTCAAGATTGAAAATATTTCTGAGAGCAGAAAATGTATAAAACTAGCTCAGGTTCAGTTTTGACTATTGAATATATTATAAACAAATACACATCTGTTAACAGCCCCTCAACTACCTCTGCTCACATTTAGCAGCCAGGATTAGTTTTTTTCTCCTAGTAAGTCTTGCTGCTGAAGATGAGATACCGTGTGGCAAGAAGCTGAGGGCAGATGTACGTTGTGGCTCACAAGAGTTTTTATTAATATGAAGTTCTTATTTACTGAGATTATCAAAATGTAATTCCCTTACAGTTTCCATAATAGAGCCCACGCCTGAGCAAAGCCCATGCCCACCCATGCAGAAATACCCCAAAGTCGTTATGAGGCACGACCAGCCAGACAGGCTAGGACAAAAATGGCTTATTTTGCAGTCAGAAAACAGAACAGAAAAATATCTATTTTGGATTGAAATCTAATCAAGCGTTTGAGACAGTTCTGTTTGGAAAGGGCAGATGATTTTCACTTTGAATTGCTTCATTTCAAAATCTCTGCCAAATCATCTCGCTGGCAAGACGGAGCCACCTGGCATTTTTGAATGGCTGCTGAGGGTGGCTGCATGCCAAAAATTTGCCAGACTGCGGCGATTAGTTTTAAAGAACTTGGCCTATGCTGTTTCTTCTCTGTGCAATGCCCTCAGGTCCCTCAAGCCAGGCAGATTCCTGCACGTGTATCAGGAGGAACACAGAGCTTTTGAAGTTAGGGAGGATGCTCTTGCGTCGGCAGTTTTGGTCACCAGAAGGTAACATGGCAAATGACACAGGTGTTCCCAGGAATCTCCTTGCTTTTTGCCCTCAAGCTTCCACTTCAGAAGTATTTGTTTGTTGAGAGGCTGAGGTTGTGTGGAGTAATTACACTTCTGCTTGTGCTGATGATAACAGAGGGACACATGTCCCTGGAAGGAAATGCTCAGCTGATAAATTATATGTACTATTTACTAACAGGTCTTTTATTGTTCCCTCGCTTTGCAGTCCAGGTCCATTTGTGACATGCAAAATGAGTTCTGTGTTTTGGCTTTGAAACTAGAAAGATGTTTCTCAGCAGAAAAAAACATTGTTCATATTTATATTAATTGCCTTTCTTAGAAAATATCTGTTCTCTAGGTGTAAGTGCTACAGAGATGCCTCGTCTGGTTTTAAATGCAGCTGAAGAAGGGTTTGCCCTGCAGTGTAGATGTAGTTTTTATGTGTAAAGCCGAGACTCCAACGAGCTGGGGGTATAGAAACTGAATGAGCTTTTTGCTTCAGAAGTGATTGCTTCAAACTGTGACCAAAACATATTGCCAGGGTGAATGGAATGGGGAAACTTGTGATTACATGTACTGAATTTATGGTCAAATAGAAGACTTCAGTCTCTGGATATAAGTTTATAAACACTTCAGAAAAGACTTCTTGTCTTTGTTATGCATTTTAATATGAAATGACCCTTACTCCTGCTGTGTTCTCTGTTGTTTAGGGGAAGGGAACAATAGCAGGGATAAATATGGATAGTAATTTATTCCAGAAATAGTCCAGTAGTACCAGTGGGAGTATTTTTGGCATAAATTACTGCTCAACCTAATTTAATGATGTCTTGACTTGGTCAACTAAAACTGAAGAGAGAGTTTCGGCAGTGAAATGATATCCAGTGTAAGTGAGAGTGGCAGATCCTGATCATTAGTAAGAGTCTCTGTATTCTCTCTTTCTTTTCAACCAGCAAATCAGCCTTAGGCGCCATCCAGTCAGTTAATTATGGACCTAACTTCAGTGACTTAGGTGGCCTACAGATAGAAGAAAACTTTCACTAGCACTCTGTCCTGTTAAGTATGCATTTCTACTGTTTGCTGTTCATACTCAGAAGCGTCTGAATTTATGCATAAAACTTTTACTGAGAAATGCACACGTCCAAGTCTGACACAGGAAGGGCGCACACTTGCAGGGTAATACAGAATATGTAGCCCTCCTTTTGTCTCTTGGGTAGGGGATTGAATACACCGCCTGTAAACAAGGCTTAGAGCAGAGTGGGACACCTAAGACAGCCCCTGAGGCACGTGAGCCTGAAATTGATTCTGGAAAAAAACATCTGCCAACCTGCTGCCAAGAGGGTCCTGGAGATGCCCCTCTGCGCGTGGCGAGGGCTGCCACAGGCCTCTCTGTCACCTTATGGTGTTTAGTAAATAGATTTTCCTCCTCTAACTTGGCTGAGGGGCTCCTTAAGTAGGTGTTTTCAGACACCACCTGATATGGTCTGACAGTATCGGACTTCTCTCAAAATGCAGCTGACAACAGTTCCTTTCTTTTAAGACAGAGGTAATGATGCTCCACCTTTTCTATGGTAGACTAACGGTGGGAGAACATACGCAGCAAGAGGAGAACCAGGCTTGTATCTCATTTTCTGATAGGATGCACACTTACTATTCCTTCAGCAATACCTTAACCAAGGACTTAGTCCTGCTTGCTCATGTGGAGCAATGAAAAGATACGGATGCAGCTTCTCATGTAAGGCTATTCATTTGTATGCCTACAAAATACATACACGTAGTTGTATGGGCTGAAAGAAGGTTATGAAATGGTGTTGCAAAGGCTGAGGAGGTTACTGGCATGATGGCTGTATTGTTTATTAATACTTGTTTCTTGTGAAGTAAGGGCTTGTTTTTTCAGGCTCTGTTGCTTAGAGACAGGACCGGGTTATGCTCTCGGTCATATTTTTGCAGCCTCTTTTGTACTGCTGTTGCTTACCTTTCATTCTCTTCTAGGGACTTTGTTCATGGGTTCCTCAAAGATTTCTCCACACCTGACATTGTTTGCCCATCATCAGCTCATTCATAAGTTACTGCCATGTGGTGGTCCACGTCTCCGTAACCTGTGCAAGGTGCATTTGCCTATCCCATCTCTAAACACTGCACAGCTCCTGCTGTGTAGGCAATGGGTACCTGTAGCCATAGTTGGCACATTTGAGCAGAAGACCACGTGGGGTGGAGATAAAAGAGAAATGTGAAGGTTGATATGGTGTAAGGCCACAACGGGAGGCAAAGGCATTCTTAGCTCTATAGCCATTGTGAACGCTCCCAATGAAGAAGCTCATGTGCCACTGATTAGGAGTGCCCTTTGTTGCAGGACATTTTTTCCTTAGCAAATATGTAGGTTTGATAAAGCTCCCACATGCTGAATAATGAGCTGACACCAAACACCAATTAATAATCTCATTTATAAATGGAGAAGGAAACAGAATTTGCCTTTTAGCCTTTGAATAGCAACCCTGCTTTAAACGGCTTGACTGACACCTCTTTAAATTCACCTAGAAGATCTGGGGGCTCTAGCTCATTCCCTGCACGGATCCTTTGCGCTCACAGGCAGGACCTTGGTGTAAAAGAGGCTTAGGCCTGCTATTTGTGTATTACTGAAAGTTCTTTCAAAACTGCTGTGACAAGTAGAACAGCACCATTATAAAGCAAGAATTTTGGGAAATGTGCCTTTGGAACTTTTTAGGAAGGAGGAGGAGAGACCATCTGTTTTGCTTGTCACAATTCTTGTTTGTTTAAGATGTGACTTGCCAGAAATGTGGAAAGATTGGGTACAACGACAAGTGATAGAGTAATTTTCACACTGGACTTATGGGAAGCATGTGTTGTCCATCTGTGTGATTCTCATTTTATGCAAATTTAGGAAATATAGTCTTATGTCTAATTGTCCAAAGGTAGTTCTGAATGTTCAAATGGAGGAAAGATATCATGCCATATCGTCAGTAGGCCTTCCTTTGGCTCTATAACACGCCAATGCAGAATGCTGCTTGCTTGAAACTACAAATCATAATAAACATTTATATTTAGAATCCAATAAAATAATGTTTCAGGGTCTGCAAAACACTTCAGACCCATGCATGGGTTTTCCTGGAAGTGGAAAAGGATGCCAGAATTTTCCTGACCCTCCTAAGCAGGTGTTGCCAACCTGTCCAGAGCCGTATACTGATGACTGCTGGTTCACGATGATAGGGGAATACTACAAGAGGCTGCTAGTCTTTGTGCTAAAACATATACAGCTGTGTGTGTTTAAATCTTACACAAGGAATATCTGAGCTTCTGGGAGGAAGCTTTGATTTAAGGTTTGTTTTGGGGAAGGAAAGTGTTTGCTTGCCTTCTTTAAAAAAAAAAAATCACACTCTGCAGAGAGTGATGGAAGTTTTACCTGGAGCATATTGCATTTTTCTGAGCTGGTGAAAATGATACTTCTCCTTACCTACACTAAGCACTTTCAGTGAATAGCTCCCAAAAGATACAAAATAGTTTTTTCCTTTTTTAAAATTTTTTTCCAGCTCATGGTTTGTCTGTGTACTACAAATGATTCTGTATTTTTTGACTCAGTATGGCAACTAGAAATTTGACTAAAAATAATTCTTAATTCCACTATCATTGAAGTGCAAGTATTCCCAATTTAAAATACACTTTTTGAGAGTGTTCAATCAAGGAATGCTTCAGTGCTTGAATCATTATGGAAAGAAAGACAAAAGAGATCCAAACGTAATGAAAATGAGATTCAGCTTAGAATTCTTACCGGAAGTTCCCATGAAACATTTTTCCTTGTTGCTGATTCTTTAAATAGTACAGTGCCAGCAGTGCCCAAGATTTACGTTTGTGCGATGTCAGTTACTGAGCCCTCTCTAGCCAAACACCGTGGTTGTACGTTCAGGCTGATTTTCTTGTCTTCTTTCCATTGTTGCTGTTCGGATGTTTTCAAGGCAATTCCTATTTGTGAATTCTAAAAATATTATTTTTCAAAATAACATTTTCAAAATTCTTAAAAAATATTCTATTTTACAGTATGGTGTATTGCTAAGGCAGAATAAAACAACCAAAAAAGAAGACAAACATTTTTAATACATAGTAATATAGTGATAGTAATTGACAAAAA
Source organism: Aptenodytes forsteri (assembly GCF_000699145.1). NCBI lineage: Eukaryota > Metazoa > Chordata > Aves > Sphenisciformes > Spheniscidae > Aptenodytes > Aptenodytes forsteri. The sequence continues at coordinate 677,057 of NW_008794215.1, forward strand.
CTCAAGAAGAAATATAACAATAACACTGATTCTGACTCCTTGCAATCTGGCTGGCTTTTGGGGGGAGCTCTATTAGCTTTGTGAGCAGAGTGGAAACCTTGTCCATGTGGGAGGCCCGAGGGTCACCTCTGTGATGGCTGACATTGGAAAGACCATCTCTGTATAAACTTGTGAAGTGCTTAGTACAGCAGGACCCTGGCTGTTGGCTGGGTCAAGAGTAGTGTTATATTAAAGCTCAGAAGCTTTTAGGTGTATGAAGCTAAAACAAGGTAGGAGAAATGAACTTACTGAAGGGAAGAGAGGGAGCAACGCAACCAAAGAAAATGAGAAATTAAGCAGCGTCCTAGCTTGCTGCAGGTCTCACATGGTGAAGGGACGGAAGGAAGAGAAGTTGGGTCTTGTGTATCCAGCAGGACAAGGGAGAGCAGCAGGGAAGAGGTAGAAATCCATATTTAATTGACTGAGGTAGAAATCCATATTTCATAGAGCAGACCATTATTCAGAGAGGACTCTGAGAGAGGGGGGGAATGAAACATGCTTTCTTTTGTCCAGTGGGATTATTTACTGAGTAGGTTAGCTGGCTTTCAGCTGGGAGAGGCTGGAGAAATGTTTCAAGTCTCTTTTGATGGCAATATCAAGGTGCTCTTTTCGGTGGCAGTGGGAATCAAAGATGGAGGAGGAAGAAAGGGAGGAGTTGAGGTGGCAGAAGAAGAGGGATGTTCCTGTGCAACTCAAGATGGGGGGATTCAAAGGCAGGGAACTGCAGCCTTGTGAGACAAAATCTTTTTTCTCTGCGTGTTAGAAGCTGAGCTCTGTGGAAGCCTCCTGCTGAAATGTGTCTTTTATCTGGAGGAAAGACTGGTCCAGACTTAGTCAGCTCAGGAAACTGGAAGGTCTTTTTCTGTTTCTTTTCTGTCCTAGAGTACTTGTTAAATGCATCTCTGTGGTGGTGTGTGGATAAGTACAGTAAAGATTATAAGATTCTTGGATACGTGTAATTGGAGCTATAAATAGTAAGTTATCTGAATATGGTAAAACTGTTTAAAAAATTTAAATGGAACAATCAAGTATATTTTATATGTAGCAAATACATACCAGGCCCAGTAGAAGCAGCTCCATAATTCAGAGGGTTTTTTCTGCTATCAAAGTATGCAAAATATATTAAAAAAATTACCTAAAAGTCATTTTATAGGTTCCAAGTTTAAAGAGAAATTAATATCTTTAAGCTAAACATGGCAGCCACTTTGCAATAAGCAATGACTTATTAATGCCTTTGGATACTGAAAACTTGGCATCTGAAGAAGGAGTGAACTGCAATGCTAGTTCCGCTTCCTCCTCCTTTGAATTATATAAGGACGTATTTAAACTCTAGCTGATTCACTGAAAACCCCGGATTTTCTTTTGATGCTTTCATCACGCATTACCTTATTCATGCAAAACAAACAAGGAATTCAGGAGATTTGAATAAACAACTTGTAGCTGTCCATGTTTTCTGCTTGTATGTTTTAATCAAACAATCTTGAGCAAAATGTTGCTATGTTACTGCTTTGTCTTTTCTGCTTGCCTTCAACAAGACTAATTACTCCCGAAGCTGCACCGTGCTCATGCCACAGTGCAATATGCTGTATAGGTGTGTCCTAAGTGAGTTAGCTGAAGCATCTCAGTGTTGTAAACTGATTTAAGAAAGCAGGAAAGAAGAGGTACACTTCCTCTTGGAACAGAGGAACACCCAAAATATTGTGGAATCTGCAACAACGTCAGAAATTCTTGCATGTTGCTGGAGGTGGTTTCAGTTTTCACACCAGAAGTAATTTAATTTCAGCACTTAAAACCCAAAAAGCTCCAACATATTGCTAGCATGCAAAAATTCCATGTGTGCTAAAAAACAACAGCATATGGTTGGGTGGGGTGTGACCAAAATGAACATAGTTATCACATTGTGAACTTTCTTTTTACAGACTTGATTAAATAAGTGGGGGGGGGCATCTAGGACGAGAACCTGGAATCCTAGAGTCTGCCTTTTCAAATGTTGTGTAGTTAACTGAAAGGTTCATCTTGCATAAACTGTGGCTTAAAATAGGCGACTGACATTTCATCTGAACATGAAGAACACACACAAAAGAAAGGTAGAAAGAAGGCAAGATGTCTCTGGGGTGAACTGTTGGAGGAGAATGGTACAGAGCACAAGCTGGCGGGAAACTCCAGCCCTCCCTGTTTGCTGTTAGAAAGTAGGTAGATTGGGATTATTTGCTTTTTATTTATAATCTATCAATCACCTGGTCTTGAATTGGGTAGAACGAGTTTTAAGTGGGCTCATTTGCTGGGACTGTATGTTTCAGGATGTTTAAATGTCGCCATCAATTATTCTCAGTACAGTTTAGTGCTGAGGTAATTGTGGGCACAAATAACTTAGTCATCTCTGATGGTGACTGCATACATATATCCACAGTCATTTTTTTTGACTCAGGTCTTTTTTCTGTTGAGTCCAATGGTGCTTAAGACCTTATCAGTTCCTCATATAGGAATATCTAAAAATTGAGCAAACCAAAATCATAAATACTTCTGGAAACTTAGGCCTAGATACTTGACTTATCCTTCTGAATCCCTGGTGGCAAGGTTGAAACCCTTTAAAATAGTAATAACAAAAAGCTTGCGGGACTAATAATAACATGCGGTTGTTTTGTGTGACTATTTGGTTGCACTTAAAGCCACTCACCTGAGGATACCTCTCTCAGGTCATTGTTAGTGTAGGGGCTGTCTGCTTAGTTTGCTTTGCTCTTGTCTGCTTTTTCCTTGCTCTTCTGGGTGTGAATATATTTGGAGAAGCAGAATCCTTATTTTCTGGCACATCACTTGCTATTCTATCTGCCTTTCAGCTGTGAATATGACACTAGCCCAACTTTGCCAAGTAGCGGCTCTTTGCAGGCTCTTTTACTGTCAGGTTCTTGACTATCTGCGTGACCAGCACTGTTGTCCTGTGGGCAGCCAGGAAAGATGTCTTCTACTCATATTCCCAGTCATACTATGTGATTTCTGCTGCAGAGGCCAAACACCATCACTGGGCCAAGCGAGCTATACCACGCAAAATGTGCATTTATTTTCTGCATGCAAGTCTGTCAGATGGTTAAAAGTGAAAAAAACAGACCTAGTTTGACTTCTTTTTTTGAATAATTTGTGATTTCCATGAACTCTGTGATCTTCTTTGGTTTCTAATGATGAATGTTTTCACACTTTCTGTCGTTCCCCTCGTTTTCTCAAGTGAATGGTCATCCTTGAGCAGCCTTAATGATGAGCGCTTGGTCCACTTTTCTTTATGTTCTTGCAAAGCGGGTCTTACAAACAACAAAATAGCATTTCACAAAAAAGGATATTCTTCTAATTTCAAAGCTAAGAACTGAAAATAACTTTGGATGCCTTTGCAACTTTGGAAAAACTTTGAATATTAAAGTTTTACCCAGAAAGGCCGTTGCTCACATTAATTATGCTGGCCAAGACAAAGCATCTTTTTCAGAATAAAACTCAGGTTACTCTGTGGAACAATAGGGTCTGTCAACATGTGACAAGGCTTTCATATCTCGAGGGGAGGATCCAATTGATGCAACAAAGCGTCAATCGGGATGTAGAGCTGCAGGAAGTTAACTCATGCGTACTCCAGGGTTGTCCAGATCAGACGCAGAAAGTGCCAAAAGAGGTTACCCTTCATCACCAGCTGAGAGATGAGCTATGTATGAAAGACAGGACAGCTTGAAGGGCCCTGAATGGTGATCTCAGGAGATGTGTCCCTCAAGAGATAGAGACATGCTTCATGTCCTTGTACAGTCACTTGAGCAACTTGACGTGAAAATACTAAATAAAACATACAGAAACCCCAAGAGGGCATTTCACCAAGGAGCCCGAATGGGAATTATCCAGCCTTTTAGCAGGTGTAGGGCCCTGCCTGAAAGTGGCATCATAGATGTCTCCTGAGCCTTCCCAGTAAGCCAGTAATGGATCTGCAGCTTGCCAGATAGTCTGTCATAGGTTGTCAGCCACGGCTGGGAGGAGGGACGGCAGCCTCTTTTGTTCCCATGTCAAGCATGCAGAGAAGGGGCTCCTAAGTAGATAATTCAAGGGGAAACAGCTGCTGAGTTCTCAATTCTCCATGACTCTCTAATTTTGCCTTCTTCTTTTAATGTATTTGCCTGCTGCTGGCTGAATACTGCCTGCTGTCAGTCAGACAAATAGAAAAATGCTGTAAACTTCACTGAAAACTACTGTGAAGTGTGGCTATTTTGATGCTTATGGAAGAACAAGTTGAAAGGCTTTCCTGAATGTGTGGGGTCACGGATGGATGATTTTAAACTCCTATAAAAGGGCACACTAACTTGATTGCCCTAGTCATGATCTTTTAAGTCAAACTAACTATTACAAACTCTTCTGATTTTGTGATTGTGAAGGGATTTTTTTTCCCTTTTAAAAAGCCCCAGCACCTGACATCACTTGGATATATAAGAATCAAACGCTTCACTTAAAAGTAAATAAACATTTGAATTGAGGTTTGAAAATGTGAATCCTATAGGCATAAAAAGCCACATAGTTGATAAACAACCCTCCACACCCAATTAATGTCCCATTACTTTTAGCCTAGCATCAGCTGCCTTACTCGTAGGTTTTGGATATTTTGGTTGACTGTACTTTGGCTTCTGTATCACTTAGCATACCACAAAAGTGTTCATGAACCCCAGTAAGAAAAACTTATCCTGGACAGTTTGTCTCTATGAGAAACTAACTGGCATAGCCAGAGCTACATAAACATATCGTTACAACCTTGCAAATAAACCCTCTGCTACCCTTGCCTGCACCAACACTGCCATCTGAAGCATCCCGTGCATCAGTCCTGGGCCATATTGATTTGTAATTTGTAATTTGTAATTTGAATTTGTAATTTGTAATTTGTAATTTGTGATTGTTCTGATTCTGGTTAGCTCTGGTGCTAGGGCGTTTCTGGGACTGCTAACTGATCACATCATCTAGAAGCTCAATATGGTATGGGGCTGTTTTGCCCTCCTCCCATGCTACCTAGTTTCTAGGGATATTTGCATCTATGTTTTCGGGGAGATGAAGGTAGGCTTGGGGGCCTTCCTTTTAATTTTTGTGGCTTTCCCTA
>NW_008794215.1:682584-697997 GCF_000699145.1 Aptenodytes forsteri
GCTGCCGGCTTCAGCCGGGGCGCCCGCCTGCCTCCGCCCGCAACGGCGCCGGCAGCGCCGGGCGGCCGAGGCCCCGAGTCCCCCGCGCCTGGAGTAAGCTCATTTCACAGGGCAGGCCAAAAGCTGAAACGGTATGAGAGCTAAGTGCCAAAAGCTTCCAGAAGAATGAAATCAGCCTTCATGCCCCCCCCCATCCATCACAAAGGTGAAGACGGGCACGGCAGCTGGTTTAGACTGCTTTAGCCAGTTTATTTATGTATGATTCAGAGGATATAAGGTTGAAAGCCAAAGAGGATGTTCATATTGTCAAAATGGTTCATTGTTTGCTCCTGGACTTCTGACAGTCTGCATGACAGGAGCGTCTGTTCCAGCGTTTTAGTCTGACTCAGGAGTGATGTTACGACCTTAGTGTGTTTTGGTTCACACCACAGGGTGGTCTCAGAGCACACGACCTGTTTTCTTTAGGATGAGATGAAGAAACCCTTACGGAAGAAGGACAGAAGGCACACTCACACACCAAACACGCATTATCTGCTACAACTGTTAAGGCATTCAGACCCCAGGCGAAGATTAGAGACTAGGCTGAAGAACCCCCCACCGAAACTTTATGGTGCTCTTGGCTCCAACTGTTTCACTCTATGGATCCACTCCTATCAGGCTGTGATATATGCTAATTTAAACATAATGTACTGTCAGCTGAGAAAGATAGTGACCCACAGGGGAAACTGAACGCCTTCAATTTAGATACCTGCATTTGCCTCAAGTAGGCGATGTGGATAAACCCAGTAGTGATGAAAGGCTTCTTGTTTCCATACATACATAGGCAGTGTGGGCATCCTGTTGATTGTACCACTTGTATTTTGCACTACTGGCTGTTCAGAGAAGAGGTTCAGGAAATAATTTTTTTTTTCTTTGTTGTTTCACTTTTATGGCATGGTCTCAGGCTTTCTGCAGACCCAGCAGGTGTTTCTGCATGAGTTATGCTGAGTTATGCTAGTTTTGAAGGCTTTTTTCACTGCAGTCTTAGGCTTGTCACCATTCCTCTTTTAAATCCAAAGCAATGACTGTGGGGAACCATTGGGAGATTAGTTCATGTCCCCCTTACTTTGGAAAACAACCTCAGAGTACAGAGATCTTGATGATGGTGGTGCTTTCATTCTGCAAGCTGACATCGCTTACTAACTCTGATATTTTTTGTTACAGTCAACCCTCAAATATGATATTTCTGGAAATGAAATTTTTAGTTGCTGGGTAGGAAAGAGTTAATAATCCTTTATTTATTTAAAGGTTATGTTTTCTATATTCATGAAAAATTGTACTCAGTGGTGCATAGAGATGGGTGGTAAATGCTACGAAGCATCCAACAACTTGGTGAGTGGGCATCCAGCACCTCCTTTCTAGAACATATCCCAGGATCACTGCTAAATACATTTGAGGTAATTTGCAAAGTCCAAAATCCTGGAAGCAGGAACTACCAAATTTGGGTTTCCTGCATTACTTTTGCTCTTGCTGTCTGAGCTGTCTGCTGCAGTCATGGGTGGTAAAAGGATTTCATGTGCTATTTCCGTGACTCTGCTGCCATGCCACAAGGAGAATGCAATGAGTCTTCCCAGATAACTGTGATTCTGGCATACTCAAACTTCTTCAAGTGCCTGACTTTTTACTGTAGCTCTTGATCTTTCAGTTGAGGGGCTTTGGGTGAAATGTGATTCTGTTTTTAAGGAAAAAATTATAATAAGCACTTTTAAAAAAAAAAATCCAGCAGGATTTCAGCAGGACTATTAGTGTGCTGAAAATTAAGCATTTTCATAAAACATTGTTGAATTTAACCTTGTTTTTAATGCTCTGAATGATTTTTTATTTAAAATGATATTGAATGAAGTTTTATTGAATGATATTTTTATTGAAATATTACTCAGCTTTCCTAGCTAGGCATTTTGAAGGACCACAGTAAACGCAGAAAGGAGCCCTGTGTGCAAAATCATGCTTAAATAGTTAAGCTGTTCTCTGTGCTCCTTTATTGAATTGGGTATCTTAACAGGGTGGCTTTAAATTGCTAGAAAATGAGTAAAAAAATACTGTCATTTTTCTAAATGCTTTGTTTTTAGTGAATATAAATTGCAAATGAAATCGTAGCCTCTGAGCCTAATTTGTAATAGTCAAGGATATGCTGCAAAAAGATTGTTTAAAAAAAGTTTATTGTGTTTTATTCTTAAAGATGGATTGAAGGAAATATGTTGAAGGCAAGTTGTGCCAGCACTGCGTAACCTGCTAGTATCTTGGAGATTATTTCTGCTGGCTTTGTGGGCTTTTTCAGTGTGATCCTTGAAAATGCTAATTAATTTCAGGACTGCTGTGTGTGTGATATGCTTTGACATACACAGCAAATTAATAATAATATAATAATCTTTCTAAAAGAATTTTGAGAGCAATTTATAGTTCATGCCAGATGTCAGTTGACTGAGTAATTTAACACACTTGTGTAACTGAAACGTAATAGCTTTTGCTAGCTTGCCATACTGCTTATGGATATGAATGACAAAATTTATGGGTTTTAGCTATGTGCATAATCCGAAAAATTCACTTCCTGTTGCAGGGAATAAGCAGTATCACAAATGAATGTGTTTTAATCATCTGAAACATATAGCTCAAATACTATTTTATTTGTTTAAACCAGGAAAAGGCATAATTCCTCTAAAGGAAATGCTGTGAATGCAAGACCAAGAAAATTGGTTTTGTCCTACCAGTAGCTGCAGAGACCACATCTCCATAAAAGTCGTTAAAGCAGCAAAGACAGCATTGTCAGCTTAGAAATTGCACTAGAAGATCTACTAAGCCTCTGGCCCTGGAATCAAGAGTGTTTCTTCCTATGTTTGTGCCCAGTGTAACGGCCCGGAATCTTGCAGTTTTTAGACCTGGATGTGACCCTGGGAATGGGGGTTAGGGAAACTGGGGATCCATGTTGCCAGACTTGAACTGCCTAGAAACCACTCAGCCTGAGGTGGACCTCCTCTAGAGTGGCTAGACAGACACAAGCACTTCTGGGAGGAGGCTCATCCCCAAGAGGTAGGTGGATGGATGAATTGCTCCTTGTAGGGAACCAAGTCTAAGTAAGATGAATATCTCTGTCCTTTCACGCAAATAATGGAAAACTACAAAAATGAGTGGAGGGTGTTCCCTTTACCTCTCAGGAAAATGACGGTTTCACAATCATCCTGCAAGTTACGACACTGAGCATTTTTTATTTGTTCTAATTTTACAAGAAGTGCCATACTTAAGTGGTTTTGTTTCACCCTTTAAAGCAAAGCATTTCCCTCAGCTCTAAGTTCCTTATAAAGTATCTTAGAAGCTCATGTCCATAGTGCTTACTGCAATGTGATGGTTCATCCTAGGGTATTGGCCCATGAAAGCCTTCCTGGCTCTCCACTCCGCTGCCAGCTCCAACTCCTTCACCCTTCTTTTTCTCTCTGGGAAAGGATAAACCATGCAAGGTGTCATTAAAGTTAACAAATGTGGGGCTTGTCAAGATAAATTAAATGGAGTAACCACTTCAGAGTGTAAGGAAAGGAGTTACAAGTTCAGTTCCTGCCTGACTGTCACTGGTTTCCTTCAGCTGAGACTGTAATCCCAGCTCCTATAGAAACTGGAGTGTTCTGGCTTGAATCCTGGGGTTTATTTTCTTTTTCTGTTTGTTTTTGTTTTTTGGGTTTTTTTAAAGTGTGTTTATGTTTCCCTTTTAGTCTTAAAAATAGCAACTAGCATATCCTGAGAATATTACACCCTGGAATTTTCCACGCATGCAGTTAGATGCCCAAGTGCATCTTTGAATTGGAAGTCAACAGGTAGAAGCCAGGGGAATTGAGGGATGGAGGACTGGAAGTGAACTGGTTTAATCAAGAAGGGATGAGAAGTCGGTGAGAAGAACAAGACCGCATTATCTGCTCCATTTGTTCTCCCGCACTGAAATCCCACTGATCTAGAAGAGCCATTACTCAGATGCGTAAGCAAGAGGGCACATACCATCCGTGATGTCTCCAAGAAACCTTACAAGGATTATGAATGTGCTGGGTTGTGATTGCTATATGCTTACCATAATTTCCTTCAGCTCCTCACAACTTTTGCATGTATCTGTTTTTTCATCTAAGGTTAGTAGTCAAGAGGCCTTGGAGTGTAGCCCACACACGCGGTGCCTAGCAGGGAGGGACCTTGGCCTTGAGGACCTTCCATGGCTGAGATAACAAAGAACAGTTACAGTGTGTGCTCAGGCTGTTTAATGAGTCATTTTCCACTTTTTCATAGCAAACATTTGACATCGTTATCCTATTGACACATGCTATGATAAACTGCAGGACTCTCAGAGGGTTGACTAGAAAGCAGCATTTCTCATCAGTAGCCAGCAAGGAGCTGATGCTCTATAAGGCATCACAGTCTATACATGCTCTATAAGCTGATCTCAAACAAGACCTAGGCATGCATTCCCACGCACAAAAGCAAGGGCTCAATATGGGGAAAGTAAGGGTAATCTTGCAAGTGCTGCTCAACTTTTATTGGCTTGTACGTGAAACCATAGCATGAGGCAGTCTGTCTTACTTTTTCTCCTCAAAAGCTATGCTCTAGAGAATGCAAGTACTGTGCATAAGCACTGTAAATCTGTAGTGCCTATAAACCTATATGTTCTCACCATACCTAATGGACAGATTTTAGTGTTTTCAGATGAGATTATCTAGACGTTGTTGACATGAGAGATAGCTAAAGCTCTGGCTCTGACGTCTTTGTCTGAGGAGGTTTCCCAGCACCGTAATAAAGCTGAGTAACATCTCTGAGGCAAAAACTGTCTTTGATTTTGACTTGGGATCTTAAATCCAGCTCAGAGGCTCCTCACATGAAGGTGAGAGAGGAATGCTGTTTTTTCCTGTCTCTCTGAGGCCAAAAGAAGTAGGGAGTAAACCCATAGTCTACAGGCAGGGCTTTGGTTAGCTCATGTTGCTCCAGACAACCTTTATCTTGTTTAAATCTTCCTGCAGATTTGCCTGAAGTCAGTAGAGATGCCTACAAGTACATCAATGCAAACTTTCTCCTACCTAACAAAGACAATTTAAAACCAATCTTCATTCCTTGTATCAATATCCGTGTTTGCCTAAATTATAATGTTGCAGGATTCTTGTTAGATGTGACTTGATTGATAGTTTTGATAACAGGCTTGAAACTCTGCCCAATGTAAGTCATGCCTTCTGCATTATTCTGACTGGAACCGTGTGCTGTGGTTCTAAGAAGTAATTTGCTTATTTATTGTAACAGCCCATTTAATGGAACTTAATGAAGAGCAGTCCTTATGGCATTTTTAGGTTTCATGTTTGTAGGAGGAATATTGGATCAATGTAATCTTTAACATTTTTAGCTTGGGATTTTTATTGGTGTGTTAGTAGAAGGGCTGTGTTTCCAGTCTACTTTTGTGGCAGTGCCACAAACTAAATGTGGTTTCTCAAGAGACAAGGACTTGCCAAATATTGTCCTCATAGCAGGAGAGGCTGCATGAGTAGCTGCAACATCAGACTAACGATGGCTTGCAATGGCATGTTTATTTTTTCACTTCTGAGAAGAGAGAGGCTGTGTTGGGTTTGAGAAAACTGTAGTAGCAAGACTTGGCAGGAGTAAGATGCTCTCTTGGGTACGTGTATGGTGGCTCACATCCCCCCACCCTCCGCAATAACGTATGAGAAATGTCATTTTTTCCTCTGATATGAAGCAAGCATGAATGTGGAAATCTTAGCACTTTTTTTTGTTAAAACTTTCTTTCTGGCCAGCCCCACTTTATTAAGCTAGCATATTTATACCAAATGGGGACTTCTGAAGTTGACTAGGGATGTCCCTAAGATCTCCACTGCCATTATAAAGCTAAAAATCTAAAAAGAGGATAAAATCCTTTTGTGTGGCAAGTAGAACTGGTTAGATTTACATATCAAATGCATTTAGATCTTTTTTTCTTCTGAGCACTTCTGAACTAAGCCTGTTCTTCAGGGCATTTATTAAATTATGCCACTTAGGAGCTTACAGATAGTTCCTGGGCCATTGTAAAGTGTGACCAGTTATCAAGCTTTAATATAAAGTCCTATGTGCCTTTTCTCAGTGACAGTGTTGCTTTTTCCCCATTCCCTTACACTGTTCCCAATTGCTTATTCCTTCCTTGTGCTTTTGTCCTTGTCCTTGTGCAAGTACAACTTGTTGTGGTAGTATTTGCTGAACTGTAGGAGGAAACACATCTGGGTTTCACAAAAGCCCTGCAAGTGATGAGTGGGCCCTCAAACAGGAGATTCCCATTGCAGCTCCAGAACTCAGAGAGCAGTGGGAGAGAGGGAGTGCACGGCTGGGGGCGTTGATGGAGAAAAGGAAATGCCCTCACCCTGCCACTGTCAGGAAGAGAATAATATCTAGCACTGTGCTGGAGCGCACCTGGGATTGTGGGGGTGGGGGTCAGGCTGCGAGGCCGGTGGTGATGGTCCTCCTCCAGTGCTGCACTGGCTGTGGACTGGACCGTTTCCACAGCCCCTCCACTGTACCACTGCTGAAGCGCTTGGTCACAGAATTTATCCCATTCTTGAATTTAACACACATGCTTTTTGCAGAAAAGAAAGGTAAGTGGTGGAGAGTGTTTTAGGAACATCTCTGTTTACACTCAGGGAGCCTTGTCTGTCTGAGCCTTGAGGGAAGGGAGGACACTCTGCATGGGCAAACACCGGTTTGTACCTCATACACACACGCACAGATGTGTGCATGCTCGTATGCACATACCAGTTGTGATCAGTTCCAACAACTATTCACAATGCAATCAATGGTTACAAAACCGCAGCGGCAAACTGGAAGCTGAGTTGTATGTTGCTATGGATATAATGGTTTTCCTAGAAGAGTAGGTCAAGTTTTCCAAAATAATTATTAATGTAGGGTGCCCAGAGGATGACTCTTTCATTGTGAACTTGATTTTCTGAAGTGGTGTGCTTCTGAAAATAAGGCTCTTCAAAGCCATCTTAAGCCTCGACTATCGAAAACGTGGAGTCATCTTTCCATATCCTACTAGTTGTTGTCTTAGCGGTAAAAACGGAGAAGGATGTGAAAGAATATGAGAGCAGCACTACATTGTGAAAACATATAAAATGGAATTGTTTATTAAGGAGTGTTTATTAATACTACTTTAAATTATTAGGCTGATTTGAGAAGTCACTTACCTTAAAGAATGTACTTAAGTGTATGTTTAAGTGCTTTCCTGAACAGAGATGTTTTTCTGAACTGATTCAGTAGCAAAGGAACTGGGTTAGAACTAAAGGTAAACACCAAGGATGTCTTCAGACTTTAGTAAGTTAAATATAATGGAAGCACTTTTAGCTAGGTGGAAGGAACAATAAAAGAAAACATCGAATGAAGTATTTTGGAAGATTTTTTTCTCTTTTTCTTTTATAAATCCAGTATTTTAAAGGTTCTCTAGAACCCTTTGCTTTAGTAGATGTGTTTTAAGTGTGTGTGTGTGTTTTAAGTGTGTGTGTGTGTGTGTATATATGTATACATATATATACGTATATGTACATATATATACACACTATGTGCATATGATGTCCAAACGTTACACATGGGAATAAATAAGCATGTAGCCTGCAGACATGATGCTGTACTCTAAAGAGGTGGGAGCTGTCAGGAAAATTTGGCTATATAATAGTACTTCCCAACAGCGTGCTTTACCAAGTTTTCCAGGTCTCCCCTTTCTGAACCACTTTCAGCCACACTAATAACAAAAAAGGGAAAAATCACAGTCTACCCAATTTATCCCAGTGCTAAAGTGGACTGCGTAGTGATAAGCATTAAATACAAATTTAATTTACATAGACTGCAGCTAAATTGGGAGAGTTCTTCACATTGAATATCCAGATTTTCTCATTATGCACATCCCAGTCCCTAGAGCCCTCCTTAGAAGTTCGTTAGCAGCTCTGATCCCTACAGAGCTCTTAAGCTCCGTCTCTGCCCATGCAGAATTTAGAAAACCTGTGGCTTTGGATAATTGCCCATACATTAGACTGTCCTGATTAAGCAGTCCCTACTGTCCCTGCTTTGCTATAAACAGAGTTGCATCATATAAGTAGTAGAGAGCAACGGAGAGAATCACACAAATTAGATCCTGAAAATGTAATGTTTGTAGTGCTGCTCCTCTGCCCTGCCAGTGCTTGACCTGCAGAAATACTTGGTCTGGTTTCTTCTTAATCACTTCCAATGAGAGAGCTTCTGTCATAGCCAGTACTGCAGTGGTCACAGCTTTCTTACACCGGGAACTGAGAAACTTCAGCTGGAACGTAAATAAGCTGTTCTAGTGCTTCCCAAACCCTGGCACTGGGGACACAACCCGCTGAAGGGCTCTGCGACACATATATACATATGCTTATCCGCTCCTGCCAGGGTAGTCAGATCTCAAGAGCTTTAGATAGGTAGTCACTGAAGCCTAGACTGAGTACCAGTACTGAAATGTGGGCTTACCAGCAAGTTACTATCCCTGGAGTTCTTCATGATGAGAACCAGCCATTAGATGGAAGATTATAAATATTGTTGAATTTAGATGCCAGTTGTCTGGCAATTGCTGTGTCTGAGGCTGCTGGCGCGGTTCTGCAGGCCTCCCGTGCCGTGTTGTCTTCTCAAGCCCTCCCAGGAGCTGTCTGGAGGAAGGGCAGTCAAGCCTATTGCATCATATTCAGAAGAAAAAAAGAAAAGTGGGTAAATAAACTTCTTAAAATTACTTTTTCTTGTCTCAGGAGCTGGGCACCCCTGAGATGGTATATTGAAATAATAAACTAGGATCCTGTCCACAAAGCTGTGATCTCTTTAGAGATGCAGATTTTTCCCATAAGCGATGATGTTTTCCAAACCTTTTAAATAATTCATAGTCAGAAGCCAGAATGTAGAAGACTTTTAAGTAGAGTGTCACGTCACTTTTCCTTATTCATCTTGGTCCTATTCTTAAGTTCTTGCTGTGCATTTTTCAGGGTTTTATTTTTCTGAAGCTGCTTGTTTGGGAGAGCTCAGACAATTTTTGGCCCTGTTAAGAATACCTATTTCATTAGATTTTTTTCTCACTGTTAGGCAAACTGAAAAAGTAGGAGATTCAGTTCTGCTAAATCAGCTCTCCAGAACCTCTCCAGCTCTCCTTAGTTTTTTTCTCCAGGAAAACTTTCTTCAGAAAACACGATCCATTAGTGTGATGTCTGCTAATCCCTGCCTACCATTGCAATCACTTTCTAAATGTGTCGGCTCTCAGTAGGGATAGGAGGGCATGGCAACTCAGGCCTTTCAGCTCCAATCCATCTCACCTAGGGGTAGAAGGTTCATTTCACGCAACTTTACTCCTGACGCTGAACAGTGCTGATGGTAAAACCCCCACCTTGTCGTTCCCAGCCAGAAGAGCAGTGGTTGCTAGTAGGACAGTTTCTAAAATTAAGGAAAATCTAGGAATCGTGCTATAGGATGCAAACTCTGAAACACAACAGGGAAACACAGAATTTTGGATGGGGAACATATGCAATACTGTTGTGCATTATATTGATTTGTGTTACATTAATTAATGTGTGTATATGTAACACAATAAGTTAATGTTTCTGTATAATTCTAGCAGATTCAAAGCCAACTTTCTACTGCTCATTCTGTAGGGATTTTTCAGAAGAATTTCAAAGGAGCAGCCGTCTTTCTCTTTCATTGATAAGGCTGTTCTGATTTATCGCTGACATTTGTAATTGCTTCGCAGGAGTTGTTATTGCCTTTTTCTGCCTGGATTCAGCTACTGCTCTCCGTCTTTATTGGTCTTTCTGAATTCCAGGTCTGGATGTACATAAGCAGAAAGAAGGATTTGCCTTCCTGTTCCTTAGCAGCCTCTCGTATCCCCTCCTTCAGGGCAGGCTTTGGGCTGAAATTGCAGTCCCAATGCTCAAGGTTTATCCCCGCTCACCATCTCCTCTGCCCTTCATCCTACTTCATGTAGCTCAAGGAAGAAATACGCTGCAGTCGGGAATCCAACAGACACAGCTTCCTCTGACATGGTCAGCAGATGTTTCAGTTTTCAGCAGAAAAAGGCTCTTCGAAGGCATTCCTTATTCACTTGAGGCCTGTCTGTGGTTCCTGCTTGTCGGACAGAATTGTTCTTACTTTCTGAGAGGATGAGTGCTTGAATAAATTGAACAAAAACATGTATGTGTGGAGACATAAAAATCTAGTGATTTTTGTGTTTGCTCACAAAATTTTAAAGTTTCCTAGAAAAAAACATGCTTGCACAAATGTCTTAAGCTGAATGTGAAAGGATGAGCATACGCAACTGAAGAAAATGTGTTATAAATTAAAAAAAAAAAAATTGTATGTAATTTTCACAGTTCTGTTGCTCTTTGAATTATTTGTCTCCTTTCTGTGCTTCTCCATACTGTGGTATAAACTTCTGAAGTTGCAGAATTATTTCTCTTCGCTTAACTTTGTACAGAATCTCAGTCCTCGCTTCTACTCAGGACCAGTTGCAATCTTCCTAATAAATACTCAGCTTCTGTATTCCCCTAATATTCCAGGCACTCTTGCAGTTTCCGTGCAGACGAGCTTGCGTAGTCTTTCGTCTTTGCCCCTTCACATCCATACATGAGCCATAGAATTGCCTTCATCTTCCAGGCTCATGTGTTGTATTTGGAAGGGCAGCAGTGTTTGTAGTTTAAGATGGCAAAAACTGTCAGGCGTTTTCAGTTCTAACCTCTTGTTTTTCTGTACTTAGGATTTCCTCAAACTTTTGCATCCTTAGGTGACTTTTCTCCAATGCTTGCTTTGTCTCCAGAATTGAGGGAAAATAAAAACATTCTTATTATATGAAGGTTATGTATTGCTGAAGCTTGTAACGTCATGTAACATGCCTTTATAGACTGCTAATTGTTTGAAAATGGATTGATGTTAATATAGTTGATACCTGGGGTGTATTTATTTATCCATATTTTTGAATCTATATATGCCTGTGTGCGAATCACCATGCAGATAAAAGCAATATATCTGAGCTCCAATGTGCATTTAATCATAAACATCCAGGAACCGCATTTCTTCAATTGCCTGCAGTTAGTAGAACATAAACCTTGCTAAATGTTCTTCTGTCAGTCCACAAAATCTATAAACAAATTATCTTTGCATTTTCCTTATCTCTTTGCTTAAAATCAGAAAAATTAATAAAGAGAAAAGCTTTTGAATCCCTTGATTTAGAGAATTTATTTCCAGGAATGTTAACAAAGCCGTAACATATGCTGATTTTCTGTTCCTGTAAGCTACAATATTACTCACATATTGAAGTCTGTCTTATTATGCAAGTTTTGCATAATGACTGAAGGAACACTTCAATGAAGAACAGAGGGTTATTTGTATAGCAGTGCATTTAGGATTTTTAATTTTTTTTTAAGAAAAAAATGCTGATTCATTGAAACCAAAGAGTGAAAAAGTACATTTTGATAAATTACCCAACTGAAAACTACCTTGAATGAATGGACTAAAACACCTTGTTGTGAACATTTTCTTCTATTTGAAAATATTTCTCTTTCCTTCCCTTTCTCTGTTTCTCTCTGTCTCTTCCTCTTTCTCTTTCTCTTGCTTTTGGTCTCTTGCTCTCATTCTTTCTCTTTCTCTCATTCCTTCATTCCCTCTTTTAAACCAACCTTTTATTTTACAATTGTCATAGATTCAGAGCTCATAAATGCACGTGAAATATTTTGCTTGATCCAGGCTGCGATCTGTTCTTTTTTCTTCAATTTTTTTGAAAATTCAACATGTTACAAAAAAGGATCAGAATAATTTTCCTAGTAAATGAATTCAGTTATTCACTCTTAAAATCAGTTTTTCCCCCCCTCCATCAGCATATGAGAAGGCTGTTTATGAATTTACTCCCCTTTATGCTTAGATTAGGGTTTGGGGTTTTTTTTCAAGATAACATTAGTGCTAGCATCCTGTAGTACCATTACTTCGTTGCCTATCCCAGTGTTGTTTCTTCTTGGGTATTTGCCAAGAGCCATCATACCTCCCCTCTGACTTCACTCTGCTGAGCTGACAAATCAAGTTCTTGCGATCACCTCACGGACTGGAGGTTCTTCACCCTCTTTGCTGTCTTGGCAGCCCTTTGCCTGACCATGACTGATCAGGCTGTACATAATATTCCCAATGAAGGCTTGCCTGCACCTAGGGTTATAGCATAAAATAATTTCCTCTAATAGCATCCCACTGGCCTTTTTTTTCCAGGTGTATATCACACATCTGGCATACAGATATTATGCAATCAAACTATACCCCAAGTCTTTTTCCTCCCACTGCCTCCAGTCATTTGTAGTCCTAACTTATAACATGCAACAGTTTCATTAATTCCAGAGTGTGATCTTCCACATTCTCACGCGACATTTAATTCTGTTTCTATTATTCCTGATCCTTAAAGTCATTCTGTTCTTTCTTACATAATATTCCAAAAGTCCTACGTTTTTCATAGATCAGGAAAAGTGTTTTTGGGCCATCTCCGCTATTATTATGCGTTTCTTCTCTTAATGCAGAATTAATGCTCTATTTTGTGCATATACAGTATTAGGAAGCCCCTGGATGCATTTAATTGACTGCACTAAGCGTACAGTGTGAACACTGGCCTTGGTCATACCCGTTACTTGTGTGAGTAGTTTGACGCACATGAACCTTCAGCTCAAGTGGATTCAACAATCCCAAAGTGTCTGCATGTCCTGGCAGTCATGGGGGCTCTGAGCACACGGCGGCTTTTACCCCCGTACGGAGCTGCAGGGCCTGAGCACAGCTGGGGACTGCAGTATGCGCTGCAGCGCCATCTTAAATCAAGACTTCACGTAGGGAAGGATGGAATTCCTTTCCAAACATGTGTTGCGTCCTATGCACTTCGAATCTTCATCCTGTTTATTTAAACCTTGCTCTTGGTCTTAAAAGTACAACATCTTGCTAAAAAGTCAAGCTTACTAAAATCAAGCTTGTGAATATATAAGTACAGAAGATCTATGTGAACAGGCACATACATTGTTTTGACCATGATAAAATTAACACTTAGTTCTTCTTACCTGACAGGTTAAACAGTCAGGATCTCTAAGTACTCCTTAAATACTTGTGACCTGAAACCTATACCCGCTTTCCTATACCTGTTTGACTAATGCAGGGAATCTGATGTTTTAATTGCTTGAAATTGAGCAGAAGAGATGCAAAGAAGCAAACCCCTCTGGTTTTCCTGTTTTCTTTTGGGGTTTTGGCACTCTTTTCAAGGAAATGATTTATTCTGTTTGGCCTTTAGAGTCCTGTACAGAAGAGAGATGAGGAATATAAATCTTTAAAATAGGTGAACATCTCACTAATTATTGCTTTAATTAGTGACAGCCACATCATTATTTTTTTATTTTGTTCAATTTAATAGGAGTCAGAGATATCCCAATTTTGTTAATTTGAAAGAAGTTGTGCCCTTGACTTTTCTGACAGGCTTTACCCAGTCTGTCAGATTACCTGGAAGTTTATATGGTAAAAAATTTAAATGCTGTACCTTTATTTTTCCTGTCAAAGCTGCTTTTTTAATTTTATCCACAAATATTAGTAGAATGAACATATACAGTCTAAAGAAAGAACAAATAGCAAGAAGTTCTTAATTAGGTTTGAAAAACAACAGTGTGAAGGTAAGAGCTTTTTACAGTGACCTGTATGCTCACGGAAAAATGTTCTCTGAGTTGATTGCCTCGTACTCTGGATGTATAACAGCAAATCAAATATCTTTAAATGGTCCAAAAATACTTTAAATACCTCTAATAGATCTAGTTAGTGAGATCTGAATGGTGTATGGAGGAAGTCTTAGGTTCAGAAAAGACTGAACAGTTCTTTTACGTAGGTTGTATAAAATGACATATCACAGTGGTGTGTCATAACCCTCTGAAGTAGGGAAGACCTACGTATGTTATGTTTTTCCACGTTTCAAGCACTGTAAAGATGTCTTCAAAGAATTCTGTAATTCTCTGCTAGAATTGCTAAGAAATTAATGCTATTGCCTTGCTTACTAACTCCTTTACCAGCTGCATTTATTAAGATCAGTTTAAATGTACACTAGTTAGTTGCTATGAATGGAACATTTCATCTTGTATTTTCTTGTACACAACACTTACACAAAAATTGTGACAGAGTTAACAACCTTAGAGTAGATTTGAAGTAATTCTCCACGAGTATTAAGTGTGTATTTAAGTTGATATTATTTAACATGCAACCTGTACTTTCACTGCCTAATAAGCAGAATTACTTTAATACAGCAAATTATAAACCAACCTTAGCACGAACAGTACATGAAGTTAATTTGGTAGTTTCCTGGTGCTAATCAAATTGTCCCTAAGTTACATTTTCAAATATTTTATAGTAACAGTGTATTTCAAATTTTGTATTTCTTCCCTGTTTTCTGATTGTGGGACTTCTCTAGTCAGATTTTTTTGACTACTTCAGACACACAAATATTTAATATTAAGAACTGCTGTACTTTTAATACCCACCGTACTATTAAAGCAGTTCCTGATAAAGAGAGAATTAATTCACGTTAGACTGCAAATTTCTATCTCTATTATCTCACTCCTTAGTTATTGCGGTAATTATCAGTATCAGCGGAGCTAAGTAATACAAAAGAAATATAAGGAAGCTTGTGCAGAGTGTGAAAATGAATCTCATGCCATACCTTGCTGGCTGGCTCATCCACTCTCCCGCGCTGTGGCAGCCGCAGTCGTGCGCCAGGCCTTGAAGCACCGGACGCGGTGCTTCTCCTCTGCATCTCTCAGGCTGCTGGGGCAGGCTCTGCAGGGTGCAGGCAGAGGGAGAGTGCTCGTTCTGCTGGAGGGCTTGCTTTGCTTATCGCCTGACTTACCCGCGCTCTACACCTTTCTTAGCCACCGCCTTGAATACAGGAGGACAAGTAAAACAAAACGAAATGTTGGCATTTAATCGGCCTGGTTCATAAGCTAAATTAAAGGCTTAATTTTAACTTTTTGAAGAGGACTGGCCTGTCTCTGTAGCCGGGCAATACCTTGATTTTGCCTCTTGCTATAGCAGGACCGTTTGTCCCTGAGTGAAACCGATGCCCCAGGCCGCTTCGACAGCTGTAGTAAGCAGGTAGTAGCCCATTTCCCTTCATATTTTCGTCTCACAGCTGTTATTCTACAGGGCTGAATTTACGTGAGGGGGATAGCCTCGATTTCCATTGGGCAGGCACGAAAAGATAACTGTTCACACTCGACGTTGCCGAACAGCTAGAGTGACGTGCATTTAACTTTTTAAAGCTGGTTTTGATTCGGAATGCTGCTTCTAAATTGTTCAGACTTGAAGTTCCTCGAGTTCCGCCGCGGAGGCGCGGAGGGAGCGCG
>NW_008794215.1:698037-699952 GCF_000699145.1 Aptenodytes forsteri
CCGAAATCCTGCCTGCTTCTAATTCAGACTTGAAGTTCCTCGAGTTCCGCCGCGGAGGCGCGGAGGGAGCGCGCGCCGGACTGCGCCGGGATGGGCGCCGGGATGGGCGCCGGCGCCGCGGGACTGCGCCGGGATGGGCGCCGGGATGGGCGCCGGACTGCGCCGGGATGTGCCCGCCCGGCCCCGCCTGGGGCAGCGCCCGGCCGGCGTGGGGCCAGGCTCTGCTCCCCCAGCTCCGGGCAGGCCTCGCTTCAGGAAGGAAAAAGGAAAAATAATGAAAAAAAAAAAAAAGCGTGTGTGTTTGTGTGTGTGTGGTGTCTCAACGCTTCTGACTGCAGAGGGGGCTGGCAGGCGGCGCTCCCCCCCCCCTCCCCGTGAAGCCATGATTGAGTTAGTCTCGGAAATCAGGCTACCCCGAGGAAAAATTGCTGAGAGCAGGGTTTTCGGTCCGCCTTCAGAGCAGGAAGGAAAGTGATGAATATTAAATGCAGGTTACTTTCAGACGCCGCCACCAGAACCTCAATACGCCTACGGCAGCAATATGACATCAGAAGGGGAAATGCACGGCTCTGGATGGCATGGTCCATCACCTGGGTCTTCAGACCTTGCTTACATCCATTTTTTATGTGCTACGTCATCATCACCACCGTTATTATTGCTACTGCAGTTTAGAAGGCAGCAAGGTTCCCTGTGTCTGGAAGCTTTCCAAAAGAAAGCTCCGTCTATTCCAAAGAAAGTTCCATTTCTTTCCAAGCGTTAAGAAATATTTTAAAGGCTACATTGAGAGATTGGCAGTGGCAGGTTCACTTACATATTTATGTTTCTTTTGCTATGGAATAATATAATGTTTATAGCGAATCTTTAGCATCGATTTCCAAGAAGAAAAAAAGAAGTGAGTTGTGGCAGACATAATGCCTCGATGCAGGGGTGGTCAGCTCATGTTTGTAATCCTGCAAACAGTTTAACTGAGTGTTTCAGGTCGCTCAGGACACATTGCATTTAAAAGCCCTCCCCTCTCTCTACCTGTGTAAGGGTCAATCTCGGCTGCAGCTCATCCTGGCTCACACACGAGCAGGCGAAGATGGACTTTCCTCTGTTCCCTGCGCAGCTCCCCTGAGATCCTGCGAAGCTCTGGGGCTTACAAAGGAAATATAAGCAAGAAGCGATGATGAATAGAAATTATGACAATCTGAGGCTGCATAGATAAACACACACAAATGTGCATATGCAGGTGTGGGTAGATGTATATACGTGTACAGGTATCTCAAAGCAAGAAATGAGAACAGCTATGCAGCATGGCAGGAGCAGGCAACGCATCGGGAGATACTCGACCCCAGCTCCCTGAGCTGGAGGGAAAGGACGGAGTAGCCTGTGTGCTTCATCTGCCGGCAAGGACGATTACAAGGAATGAAGAGGCGAGAGGCTGGGGCAAGGGCAGGAATTGTCCCCTTTATCCCCTTGCAGAGAAGGCCAACCAGTCCATCCTGCAATCCAGTCTCTGGCAAAAACCCCACTGCGATCAGCGCTGTCTGCTGAGCGCAAGAGGAAAGAGGGCAAAGCCCTCCGACCTCCAGGCGGATAGTATTGTTATCATTATTGTTCTTGTGGTTATTACTGTTACTTAGTTGCTTTGCCTTATTCAGTGTTTGAGAGCATCCCCTGATCTTGCTGGCTCTGGCCGCCGTTTGATAGACGGCAGAGCAGAATTAGGCCGCGGCAGGTGGCCGCGGACGAAGCCTGGACGGGAGCGGGACAGAGCCCCTGCAGGACCTGCTTCAAACCCGGCTGTTTCAGATGGGGAGCGGAGGCGGACTTGCCGGGAGGGATGCGCTGGGGGACCCGCCCGGGGACGCCGTCGGGGCAGCGGCTGTGCACCGCGCACAGGCGGAGGCGCAGGCCGAGCCGCTTTCCTGCC
>NW_008794215.1:700654-701818 GCF_000699145.1 Aptenodytes forsteri
AACCTCCGCACACTCTTCTTCGCGCACCCACGCTGCCCCCCCGCACGTTGCTCTGCTGTAGTGCCCCCTCCGTCCCCCCTGCCAATATCCCTCCCCAGTGCACCAACGCCGCACATGGCTCTGCCGTCCCGCGGCACAGACGCTGCTCCGCTGCCCCCTGCGCACCGCTCCGCTGCCCCAGGGCCCACATTCCTCGGCTTCCAGAGGAGCCCCTCAAGAGGAGGAGCCATTACCGAGCGGGCACTCCTAGCTACCGGCTGGGCGATGCGCAAAGAACAATCCTCGCGATGATAACATTAGAAAATGTATTTATTTCCCATTAATCGACTTTACATGGTTTAGCCCAGGAAAGCGAGAGGTCGAGTCGCCACTACCTTGACAAACCACCACGGCTACCGCACCGCTCCAGTGATCCCCCACGGCCCCGTTACCTGCTGCTGACAGCTGCCCCAGCGGGCGCCCATCCCGTGGCAGCGGTCATCTCCTCTCCACCGGGCTGAGCCGTTCAGTCCGCCAGTCCTATTTAGTCTCGGTTTCCGTAGGTGAGTACAGGCTGTCGAGTCGTTTATTGCTTTGTCTCTCCTTTTTTTGAATTATTTTTAACTTATTGCTATTATTTTTATTATAAGCGTTATTATTATGTTATGTTCTTAGCGACATCTTTCATGCTGCCTTGAGGATCCGCTCTTGGCATTCACCGCGTGCCTTAATTGTATGACATTAAATCAAGGTCCGCTGTGAACACGGAGAGTCAGAGCCTTGGAGCACGCTCTCTCTCTCTCTCTGGAAGCAGAATAGCAACTGATCCCCGAAAAAACAAAAGGTAATTTCCCTCCGCCCTAGTCCCATCCTGGCCTGGGCTGCATGTAATTCATGCTCGAGTTTTCTTACTAGCCCGTCTGTTGCTTGCAATGCCCAGGAAGCTGTTAAATATGTATTTAATGGATTAAAAAAATAATAGAAATTAAGCGTGTGCCTATTACAGGCTTCCAGGCGACTGCTTTAATTTCGCCAGCGTCTTCGCGTGATTTTAAACGCAGGAGTTGGCTCTCCGCGACTCGACGTCTGTGGTTTGGCATCCCTGGCTGGGAGGGACCGTGTCTCTCCGGCTGCCTCGGTCCGCCTGGTCCTGCGGCTCCGCTGGAGCGCGGGCGAGGGGAGCCC
>NW_008794215.1:702741-703116 GCF_000699145.1 Aptenodytes forsteri
GAGCATCCCCGCTCCTCTCGGCCGGGGAGGGGGGGAGAGGGGGTCTTTCGGCGGTGAAAAATGAAAAGGGCAGGACGTGTCATCTTTCTTTGTAAAGCGGAAAAAAATTTAACTCACTCGCACCTGCCCCTTTCCCGGGAGGGTCTGGGCAGCCCATCTGGCCTGCCTACACTGAACTGGGCGAGTGAGGAAACGAGGGGTGAAGTCTTTACAATAATAACAAAAAAAAAAAAAAATTAAAAATCAGCCTAAGCTTTTTTTATTATTATTGCGCTTATTGCCATCTTTCACCGCTCAGGACGGGGACCATTCCTTTTCGGTGCCGATGGCACGCCGGACAGGAGCGGGGCAGCCGGGCACCGTGCAACGGCCTAC
>NW_008794215.1:703792-704070 GCF_000699145.1 Aptenodytes forsteri
CGGAAGGGCAAACACGGGGGAAAGCTCAAAATAGGAAAAAAAAAAAAGGAAAAAGAAAAAAAAAGAATAAAATGGAAGGGGGGGGGACGACAGCAGTTCCCCCTTCTTTCTCGGTTTGAGGAGTGTACGAGAGCAAAGAGCGAAATCCATGGGGAGAAATCCAAGCATCCAAATACAAGTAAGAATTATGAACCCACTCCAAATATTAAAAAAAACGTAATAAAAAAGAAAATGGTCAAACCTGCCGAGGACTGGCGGCTTCTCCCCCAGCCGGCGCC
>NW_008794215.1:704309-704993 GCF_000699145.1 Aptenodytes forsteri
GGCAGAGCCGCGGGGGCCGGCCGCCCCCCCCGCCGGCGGGAGCCGCAGAGCGCAGGAGAGGAGGAGAGCCCCGCTCTGCTTTCGGGGGGTAGGAAGCGGTCCGGTCTCTCCCCCTCGCTTGCTGCTCCAGAATTATAGATTAATGCCTCTCCAGCCAAACAAATAAGGCATCTGCCTTCAGTACAAGAGGATTACACGGGGCTGCTGACGTCACCAGCCAGGCAGATGTTGGCTCCCAAAGTCCTGATCATCTCCCGTGTCCTTGAAACCCGGCACAATCCCAGCCCCGCGCCGCCCGGCCGGGTCCCTGCAAGGTCGAGGGGGACCTGCTCGGAGGGGACCCCGCCGAAAAAAAATTCTCGCCCCCGTGAGGGAGCCGCAGAGCGCAGGAGAGGAGGAGAGCCCCGCTAGCTGCTTTCGGGGGGTAGGAAGCGGTCCGGTCTCTCCCCCTCGCTTGCTGCTCCAGAATTAGGGATTAATGCCTCTCCAGCCAAACAAATAAGGCATCTGCCTTCAGTACAAGAGGATTACACGGGGCTGCTGACGTCACCAGCCAGGCAGATGTTGGCTCCCAAAGTCCTGATCATCTCCCGTGTCCTTGAAACCCGGCACAATCCCAGCCCCGCGCCGCCCGGCCGGGTCCCTGCAAGGTCGAGGGGGACCTGCTCGGAGGGGACCCCGCCG
>NW_008794215.1:705602-706571 GCF_000699145.1 Aptenodytes forsteri
AGCAAGCCAGGCCGGGCCGGGCCGAGCCGAGCCGAGCTCTGGCAGGCAGAGAGCGCGGAGGTCGCTCAAGGTCTCCTCTCGCCTTGGGGGGCCGGCGGGAGGCACAGAAGGAGGGTTTTTTTCCTGGCTAAAGGACTTCGACGTTGCGTTTATGCAGTTCTTAGGTGGAGGCAGAGCGGCTTGTCGTTCTCGGAGCTCAGCCCTGAGTTTGCTGATCGCTGTTCTGGAGCTGTGGGGTGGTTTGGAAGTGCCGCAAAGTGCATCTGAAAGGGGAGTCCAATTAGAAGCGTGATCAAAATAAAAAAACAAATTTGCCTGAGAGCCGTGTCTGTTGCCTTTGCTGTGGGATGAAGTCCATGACTCATCATCGCTAGTCCCTTTGCATCAAACAATGGTTTCAATCATTTGGGTACCGCAGAAAGGCAAACTAAATGATGTGACATAACGGAGCGGGATGAAGAAGAAGGGATCGCCAGGACCTAGGCTCCTGTTGGGTTGATGTTGTTGTTGTTCAAAGGAGCTGTTTTATAGATCTGTTCCATATTATCCTTGTCTGTCAAAGTGGCATTTAATTTTTCCAATTGTGGAACTTGATCACTGATAAAATCAGTTTAATTTACACCACTGTCATTCAGCCGATCTGAGCAGTAGATTTATTTTTGGCTCGGAGTTGAAGGGAAAAAAGCAATCGTATGCAGAACGGAGAGATCATTTTACTTCTTTTGCGGGCAGTAAGGAGAGAAATGACTAGCATGGCATTTTAATAGCGTTTGCTCTCGCGCAGGAGAATTATAAATGTAATTTCTCAAGTCTTTTGTGTGGAAACTTGAGCAGCCACACTAAAGGGAAAAGGGAAAGGCAGACCAGCTCAGTACCCCACCGTCTTGTCGGGGCAGGCAGCCCGGTTCACCCCCTTTTTTCCCGGGGTGACCACCGGCCCGGCCCGGCCCCGGCCGCGCACCCGGTCCC
>NW_008794215.1:706824-711527 GCF_000699145.1 Aptenodytes forsteri
GGGGGGGATTTACCTTCCTTGGGTTTTTATTTGATAGTCGCCTGTTTCAAAGTGCTTTTAATCACTGACGCCTGGGCAAGCCCACATTATAATGAAAAGTGGTTAATATCGGACAACGGTCTTAAAACCTCGGACTCTCATTTGTTTCCTTAAACGGATTAACGTGGAAATTCAGACGCGGTTTTCGGTAAGTGGTACCTACCTACCGGCTGACCTGAAAAGAGCTGACAACATTGCAAACTATTTTTTTCATTACATGTTACAGCGGGAATAACTTGGACACAATGGGTAAATACGCTTTAAAATCTCACGTTACGTATATACGACCTCTTTCCGAGCCTGAAGTTCTTTCTAGCTATGCGGCTACATGCATACTCACATGCACACACTCTCTCACACGCACACATACACGTATATACATAAAGTTTAAATAATTTAGTGGAAAAGTCAGACCGCTGCTCAACGGTTCACGAGTCTTTTCTCAGATGATCTCCCCCCCCGCCCCCCAATTGGCTCACGTTGCTCTTTCTTAACATTTTAAAGCAAAGACACGTCTCGGATTATTATTTCTTCGGTCCCCACTCTTCTCATAACCTGCTCCCCTGAGTTGAATAACGCGGGCTAAGAGCAGCTGAAATAGCCACTCCGATGCAAGAGGCTCTGAATGCAGCAGCTTTAGAAATTGTGCACTAGCCCTGCAAGGAGAAATGTGTGGGCTCTCTCAAATGTGAGGTACTACCGGCTGAGGAAAAGGCAGAGCTGCAGCCATTCACACTTCGTGGGCTGGGAGACTTCTTTCAAAAGAGCCCTGAAGTATTTAGGATTTGGGGGAAAACCCTTGTACCGGAAGAAAATGGCCTAAACACAATAGGACTCGCCATTTTCTCCTTCCAAAGCACAAAGCGGCTCCGCGGCTTCAGCACCACACAAAGAAAGCCCGAACCCTCTGAATTCTCTTACATTTTCCCCCACGATTTCAAAAGCCTTCCCCTCTAACCGATCCGCTTTCCCAGGAGCGCTCACACAGAAATAAAGAAAGAAAGGAGGAAGGGGAGGGGGAGAAAAGCGACTAGGCTAGGCGAGAGGGAGACAGTTTTGATCTTGGTTTATTTAAATCAAATCCTGCCAGGGAAAAGTACCACTACCACATGTACACTTCGGGGTGGGGGTGGGGGGGGAATCCCAAAAAACCAAACCAGCTGGAAAGCTGTTTTGACCACCGCATTCCTTCGAGCTGGGCGGACTCACGTTGCACCAGAGAGACTCGAGCAAGACCACGCTGCCTGAGGATGTGCATGTACACACACAGGCGCACACCCCCCCCCCGTGCCAGAAAACTGCATTTTCAGCCCAGCTAAGCCCACAAATTGATGTCGAAAATAGCCCTCTGCCCCCCGCACCGCCGGCACCTGGCATTCCTCCGCGCCGCCCGCGTCCGCGGGAGCCCCGCACCCCCGGCTGCTGCCCTGCCTCCGCGCCGCGCTCAGCTCAGCCGCCCGCTGCTCTCCCTCCCCTGGTGGTTTTATTTTCTTATCTAAGTAACTCGGCAGAAGACTGATAAGGAGGGGGTGATATTAAAAAAAAAAAAAAAAAAGAGAAAGGGAACAACAAAGAACCAAACCAGACCCGAACAACCCAAACCTAAACCACAACAGCCTCTCCCCATCGCTCTGAAACGCAGCAAGAGATTTTGTACTTACAGCCAGCTCTAAAGTGAGTAATCCTCATCCCAGCGTGGTTGGGTTTTGTTGTTGTTTTTTTTTCTTTTTCTTTCCCCTCTTTTGTTTTTTTTGTCTGTTTGTTTTTAAGTACTTGTTTGTTCCCATCGTCCATGGCTCGGAGTGGATGCAAGCAAAAACGGTCGGTTAGCAGGAATAAAAATAGAAGTGATTTCATTGTGTAAATGCAGCAAAGAGACAAGATGCTGTGTTTCTCCTAATACTTTCTGCTTGGGAACCAGCAGCGCTCAGCTCAGGAAAGCAGGACTCTGTGTGAGTCTCCCCCTCCTCTCTCTCTCTCTCACACACACACGAACACGAACACGCACACACACACATACACACTTACTTTTCTTCTTCTTCTTTTTTTTTTTTTTTTTTTCAGAAGAGGGCAGGTCGTTCCCTGAATCCCAATGAGTTAAGTCAGTCACCTTCCTTCGCATGCATCACAGCCTCCTTAGCGCTGCAGGCACAAAAGAGCATTTAGCTGCCTCCAATTTGTGTAGCAGGCCTGTCCTTAATTTGTTTTTTTTGTTGTGTTTTTTTTTTTTTTTTTAAAGTATAATTAAATCATCTATTTCACTCAATATAAAAATACCACGTCCCCAACTTTGACGACTGAACCACTAATTGTAACCTTTTAAATAAATTCCTGAACTTGTACACATACTTAGCTGGTCTGCAGGGGCTTCACAAGAAATTGATGCACAGTCTTTCTCAGCTGTGCAGACCTGCACCTTGCTTCCTGCAAAGGTCAGAGCTGTACAATCCACAATTACTTTCCAATGAAGTCTTATATCAACAAAATCTCCTTGAAAGGATTACAGGCCTTTCAAAATAAAGCTTTAATCTTAAATATACATGGTGGCATATTCCATTTCAATCAAATATGAGGGATTGTTTAAAAAAATAACTGCACACATATACATGTGTTTTCATGCGGGGTTACTTTTTCCAGGTGGACAGAGAAACGCGTAAGCACGGTTGTACTCGTTCCACATTTCAGCGGCTATTTTTTGTCGATTCTTTCTTCAAATTTTTCTATTCTTTCTCCCAGCCAATACAGGAACATCCGTGTGTGTGTGTATATGCATATACATACGTATATACAAATTTTATTTTTATATATCTATAAAGATATACATATTCGTGTATGACACAGTGTGGCTAGCCTGGCGGTGTCAAAGGCTGAAACCCGCAGGGCTGGCAGAAGCCTGTCATGAGGCAAATGAAGCTCCAAAGCGACCCAGCAGTGGCCCTTGCCGATGCTGAGCTAAAGTGAGAAGAAAGGCAGGTCCGCGCCGGGGGCTGGTGGGCACCGTCTGGCCCAGGGCTGCCCCCCCCACCCCGCTCCATGGCCCGGAGGCCGAGGGCCGTGGGGAACCCCAGGGGGCTGCGGGGGGGCCCAGGCCACCCCGACATCTCAGTCACCTCGGGAGTTCTTGGCACTTTCTTTGCATCCTTGTCATCTCCTTATTCCAGCTGCACTTGCTCAAATGGGTGGTAATCCGACTCCAGAGGAGATTAAGGAACCAGAGATAGCTGCATTTAGGATTACCAAAAGGAAATGAAGGAATCTAATCCACTCCCACCCCTTACGTTACTGGGTTTCAATAAGACCTTCTACCACCTTTTAGGATTTTAAACAAATGAAATCGTCTGGAGAAGGGGACAGAAAGAGACCGAGCGATGGAGAGCGTGTTTACCCATTAAATGAATTGAATAGCAGAGGATAAGGTGAATTGCAATAGCGGCCACGGCCGAGCTGCTTTCTTCTGCATCCCAATAACCACCGTACTTGAATGGGCCCAAGGCTTGCAGCTTCCTCAGAGCTCTTCTCAGGACCAGGCCAGGTTCAGGAAGGCCACGCTGGAGATCCACGTATAAACTGCAAAATCAATCTAGTACCGATCTGAGCTGCAATATGACACCCCTGCCTCTGCCAAATCCCACACCTCAAAAGCCAAAACCCCACAGTATAACATGAAGCTGTAAGTATATTGTTTCCAGTCAATAAAAATGATCAGTAAACCTTAGAATGTCCTTAGCTTCAGAGGATTTTTTCTGCTCTATTCTGATTGCATAAAGCCGAGAAGAAAATAACTACCGCTTACTACAGTGATAAAAATAAAGTCCTCTTTTTTTCCCCCCTAGTTTCACTTTAAACCAAGGAAACAGCATACCCTTTTGCTTCCAAAGATACAAGCAGTCTACAGAAACAGGACTGAGCTAACCTAGTCCTGAGACCAGTTCTTCCTTCTTTGGAAAGACTGTAACATGAGTAACACGGAATAAAAAAAAACCCAAAAAACAAAAACATGTGAAATCTAAAGGTGTTTTCTTTTTGTCATTTCAAATATAACCTTCCTTTTTCCCAGACGATTTTTATATTTGACGTGCTAGACTGCCTACAACAAGCCTTTCTAAATAATATTTAATATGAATATGCTTAATTGTATTGAGCTTCTTCATATACTGATTATCCTTCGTGCATTATGGGGGTAAATGCTAAAGTCTAAAATGCTCTTCGGTTGCAAGAAAAGAGCCTTAATATGAGGAAAAAAAAAGGCTAGTCATCCTTGAGTAAGATTTTGTTTTGTAGAGTGCTTGTCATGGTCCTTTGCAAGTCTAGAAGCAACGTGAATCAAACGCCTCGGAAGAAGACGTCCGTCGGCAGAGGCTCCATATATAGCAGGCGCTAATTATTAAAGCTCATTCCCTGATTTAGGACTCTATTTTCCCTAGCAAGCCCATCATCCTGACACAACGCAGCTCAGGATGTTTGTTCAAAGCTTATGAAAATGTAACCCAACTCATTGCTAGAAGTTGTTGCTAATTAGTTGATAATAAACTTCTCCGGCCAGGACACAAAAGTCTTTCAGAAGTGCAAGGTGTTCTTTGTGATGCCCTCACAAGGGGAATTAGCATATCAATTCGGCAGGGGAACAATACATCAGGGCGCTTGCCTTCCCCCCCCTCCTTCCC
>NW_008794215.1:711587-755493 GCF_000699145.1 Aptenodytes forsteri
CTCCGGGCTGAGCCCGCCGCGCTCATTGCACTTGTAGCCGCGTCCCGCTTTGGAAACAAGCCCCTGGGCGTGCGGGGCTGGCGGACCACCGGGCAGCCCACCCCTCCACACCGCTGGCTTTACCACCCCTCCTCTGCGGCGCTGACAAATGGAGGTGGCTGGGGGTTTGCGAGCCCCCGCCCTGCCTCCCCCTCCCCTCGCCACCGATGAAAGGGTTTCAGCCTGAAAGCCTTTGCAAATGGATGTTTTACAACGCCTCCCGCCCCCGCCAAGGTAATTCTGCTACCCAATATCCTTAATAAAGACTGTTGTTCCCCCTTCAGTTGTTAAAGGTTTCTCTGACAGACTGGTCTTTTCTCCCTCACCTCCAAAGGGTGGATTTCTAGACCTCCCTACGCAGGTGTAAACACCAAGAGAAAGCAATGGTCCTGATAAAAATATTCAGTCACTTATAAATTCAAATAACTGAGGGGGAAGAAATCCCATTCTTACAGTTTAACAGAATTTGTCCTATTGACTGCAACCTTCTCCTGCTCTTTTTTTTTTTTCTTTTCTTTTTTTTTTAATGCCTAGTAAATTCACAACAAGACACAAAACCCTCAAACACAAGGCACAACCAAATACCCAAACCTCCTAGCCACTTGGTGACATGTGTAAGTGGATGCCATAGAGGAATGGAAATCCATGTATAACAGGCCGGAGAAAGCAATGAAACAAAACTCTGCGATCCTGAGGCCTCTGATCCATCTAGCTGTGTTCCTACCCAAAGGCTCGACAGCTGCAAGAGTTATTTATCCACATGGTTAGAGTGCAAATAAATGCTTAGGTTAGAATGAGAATTGTGATTTGGGCCCTACAGGTAAATCAGAGCAAGTCTATGGAGTGGCATTTGCCCTCCTTGGTGGCTGCGGGTGAGCTCTTTGTTGGGAGTGTGGGGAAGGGGCCAGCCTGTGAGGAGATAAAAGCTGGGCTTGCCTAATCAGGGCAGAAATAAACCAAGAGATTTCAACCTTCTGCTTTTTTTTTTTTTTTGGAAAGAAGCAGCACTCTCCAGTTGGCTCCCACTCAAAAAAGGGATGCTTGAATTCAGTTATTTTTAGGAACTGCAGCGATATGTAGTGTGCATTAAAGCATAGTGGTATGCTAAGAAATAAAAGAAAAGAAACCTCATTTTTCCCCTTAAATTGCTAGGGAAGCAGTTCCCCAGGAAAAGTGTGTTGTGTAATTAAAAAAAAAGGAAAGTATTTATTAAGAGAAAATGTTTGTTTTCTTAGGTTTATATAGAAAGTCTTGAGTGATGAGAATAAAAGCCCAAATCCTATGAGTTTTCATGAAATTCAGTTAAGGGAGAAAAAACCGTTAAGGGTGGTTGTTTCCCCAAATGCAAAACATCAGGGAGGAATCTGAAAAGAGCTTTACTTTCTGTGCAAAATCTCCATTGTTGCTTGGCAAACAATGGGAGCTCTGGGCGACTGGAAGGCTGTGAGAATGAATAGGGAATCCGCAGGATGTGTGCGGGTCAGTGCTTGGGGTCTCTGTCCTAAAGCCCCTTTCTCAGCTTGCCACAATAAAGTAGCACAAGGTTTAGTCTTTCCTGGGTCACCGGCCATCTTCTATTATTCAACACTTCACAACAAAAAACACTTATTAATCAGCGCTGACCAGAGGCCCCTTTTGAAACAAGAGAAGGGGAGAAAGAGAGGGGGGAGAGAGAGAGAAAAGAAGATTGAGAAACCCTGAACAGACCCTCCCAATACAAGAGCAACCATAGGCACTTTCTCAACTGGCCAAAGAGATTTTTTTTTTTTTCTTTTTGCCACAACAAAGTTTCCAATCAGGTCAGAGAGGACTGGACTTTCCCCCCTACCCCCACCCCTGTTTTCCCTCTCACTCTCTTTCCTTCTTGCTCTGAAGATGATGGAGACTTTGTTTTGCAAGTAAGGATGGCTTTAGGTCAAATTGCCAAGGTCTGATCTTAGAGGTGTATCCTTGCTATATTGGAAGATAAGACTGTTTCTCATCTGGGCCTCAACTCTGGAGATGGCGTAGGAGAGAAGAGGTTTGCTTGTGGGACGCTGCTCTTGTGCTTTAAGAGCTGATGGATGAGGTGTCAGGACAGTAGTTGTGTGAGGACTTGGTTCAAAATGGTATGAGAGAGAGTCAAATGTGCCATTTATTGACTCTGCTGAGGGCAACCGTGGGCTTGTTGTTGTTGTTGATCCTGATTTTCTAGCACTAGATATTGCAAAGGGCTAAATGGTGAGCTTTGGAGTGAAAAGGAGCCGATAGGTTTAAGAGAAAACCTTTGTATTCCTCTGTGCAGAAAAGGATTCAAAGGCAGCGGTGAAAAGGGATCTTAAAGGGCCTAATAAGTGATAATTTAATTCGCAGAGGGGGCGGGGGGATTTTTTTTCTTTGTTGCCTTCTGATAATTTTTTAGGATGTTTAATTATTCTTAAGTAAGTTGGTGTTTCTGGGTAAGGAAACATGCATAGATTGTCACACAGCCCACATTATTATGTTCATGTCTCTTACCCCCATGAAAATGATCTGAATAACTTTGTACAGAGTTTAGTTTGTTGGCTAGAACTACTTTTTGAGTGGAGAACACGACTGAAAAATCGAGGTAGTTCAGACTTTGTTGATGGTACAGGTACAGATGTACCTAAGAGAACAAAGAAATTTGTACTATTTTTTTATTTAACAAATGCATAGAGACAGCAAATACTGAATCCCCTGTGGATTACGTGAGAAAATGAAATTGTTCTCTCAAGAAAAAAATTAGTCCACAAGAAAGGTAAAAACTTATTTTATTTTTTTGCTGACTAAATCGTGTGTGTTTGTGTGTCGTGGGAGGTGGACTTTTTTGTTCGTCTGCAGTCAATGTGCACGTTTTAGCTAGGGTATATCACTAAATAGTATGAACCTAAGGAAAAACTGTTCCTTAAGCCCTCTGAATATTGTACTTTGTAGCATGTAAGCTGCAACTAGTGCACCATAGAACTCCTCACTAAAGGGTTTTCTTAGTGGAAACCAGAATAAAGTGTTATTTGGGGGGTAGCCTCTGTGGTGCTTTACCACAGTTTGCATTGCAAACACCAGGCTGCAGCTCACGTTTTGTTCGCAGGAAATGTATTTTACTTAAGTGCTTATAATAGAGTATTCTCTCTTTTCCCCTCAAATATTGCGTTACTCAGATTTTGCAGAGCTTGACGTTCCAGCAATGGAGTAATCAAGTGTTACCTAAATTATTTAAAGCCTGGGATTAAAGGCCTTAGCGCTGAGTGCTGACAAGCTTTCAAATGTAGCCTGGGAAAAGTTTTGTATCCTTTTCTGTGTGTGTATACTTTGAAAATAATTTGGAAAAGTACAGTGAATTATTCTCAAAATGTATGCACAGAGAGAATGAATAATTCTTTTACAAGTCGCTCTCCAAAGGAATGAGTGACTATTAAAAATACAGCAGCAATGTATACACAATAATATTGTGGCACCTGCAATGTTATTTTTAACAGACCTGTTCCTTTCACCAGAGCCTGTGTAAAGGAGCTCTTTTATTTTAGGACTTTGGTTTGGTCTGCAACACAGATAATGCATTAATTCAACAAATATGACCATTTCATACATTAAGTTCCTTTATGTTTTGAGGCCTTACCTTTCATTTCGTGCTCTTCAGGATGCTCAGTGGCTTCACGCTTCTGTGTACTGAAAAGTAATGATGCTAATGTATGATTGCCCTCAAATGTTGGATAAAATGCACAGAAATGCATTTTCAACCAGCTAAATTTTATTTCCACCTGTGGATGTATGTGGATGTATGTAGATTTTGTGAGCTATGTGTATATTTATTTATTTGTGTTCTTCTGCGTCATAGCTTTGTTTTGTAAATGGATGGATTGTTGGTGTTAAACAGTTATAGATAATTTATTTCTTCTTTTAGATTACATAACATTGCTGCTATACTGTAATGTAAAAACAGATGCAGAGGTCTGTTGTATTCCGAGCTTTCATTGCATCACTATAATATACTTTGGACGATATTCTTTAAAACTAATGTAATTCACAGAAATGAGGACTTTTCTGGTTTGTCAAAAAAGAAATAGCAATGGCAGTTACATTTTTGCAAAGGTTTCATCATTAGTACGTTGTTCTGTGCCATCAGAAGACATATATTAGAAATGTTACTATATAATGTCAACTTCTCTTTCCATTCTTACTAACGGCTGATTGTGTGAATAAGTCCCGTTTAAATCTGTGGGACTATTCAAAGGCTGAGATACTACTCTACATGACAAATGGAATGCCAAAATTTGGCCCACAGAATTGAATGGGACTATTGGAAGAATGAGATAGTGCTCGGAGTGAGGAAGGATACTCAAGTCTATCTTTAGTATAATGCACCATCTTTACCTGGTGCTTTAAAAACACTGACATTTCTGCACATACGCGTTTGTAGCTTCAGCCAAGAGAGGCAAACACAAGCCACTGGGGAGAAATAAGGCATGTGAGGCTGGCAAGGATGGAAAGCGGAGAGTATCGATCGCAGGCAGAAGTGCGGGTTAAGGTGGTAAAGACCAGAAGGGAGAGGACACCAGCACTTTGTCCATGGAATATATGTGCCAGGCTGAAGGGCCAGTATAGAGCTGGAGATGGGTTTAAGAGGTAAAAGAAGCTTGAGGTAACTACTGTAAAGTACTCAGAAAACAGAAGGTGTTCTTCCTGTGTGTTTACACAACATTTGTGGTTTTAAAATAGTTTCATATTTATTTACATTGTTATTTTAAGGTAGAAAGATTTTTAAAATATTGCCTTGCCTGTACAGTACATCCTGGGTTAAAAATGACTTATTTTACAGTAACTGTTCTAGATATCTACGGGAATTTGGATGTTCTTCTCATAAATTGTCTCTCATCCAGTGAAGACTGCTTTACTCATATGTGAGTTGTATCCGCTCTACTTGCTAAAGGTTTTCCAGCCAATTTATTTCAGAGAAGGCTTGGTTACAATTTGAAATATATATATCAAGGTTTTATAAAATGAGTTCCTGAAAATCTGGCAGGGAAAAGCCAAATTTTAGCCTGGTACACATGTACAAATCTGTCTGACATACCCTTGAAGAGTTACACCTTTTACATTTGTTTGCACATGTGTATCACTATAGACTGATGAAAAAAAGATCTTGCATACACATGTTGGTTTTTGGGTCTGCAACTTGGATGTGTATAAACATCTGTGTGTTTATTTTAGTAAGTCTGGTCCTTGATACTGAATACAAAGGTTATATTCATTCAGGAGAAAGCATGTTATATTTAAATATAGGGAAAAAGGACATGTGAGTTTACCTCTTAAGGGACTTCTTTATTTGTCCACGCCAGAAATTGTAGTGTTGCTATGACTGAAAGTGTTTTTGGCAAAGACAGGTATAGAATAATCAATTAAAACTGCGGCAGAGGTATATCACACTTTGTTGGGTGTAAATGCACTTTCAATTAAGTGAGAGCACAGAATATGCAGAGCCACGTGAGATACAACAAAACCCGACACACACAGGCTTAATTTACACCTTCACTCTTACTCACACTGCAAGTTTTCCTTCCCGTTCTGCACAGCAACATTGGATCTTCGTGGAGATTTTGTCCTGTGTTTTAATAAAGGCATTTATCTCAAAGGCCTCACTTGGAGATGTGCGGTTCCATTTAAGAGCAGGCTGAAGCCAGCCTACCTGCTGGAACGTCTCAGCTCCTTGTAGACCAGGAGTTTGGTACCTGCAATCTCAGCAGCTGATGAGCTGAAGGCCTGCTGGGAGGAGAGGCAGGGAATAAAGTTTGAAAGCTGTTTTGATAACTTTTTTTTTTTAAGGTGGAATCTGAGTGGTGAAGTGTTCACCAAAAATTAGTATTATGTATCTAAAGAATTCAAAACTAATGAGTCATTCTTTCCAAGGCTTTGATTATTTTTTTAATAATACATTTAGGGCTTGTTTGCCTGTTTTTGAGCCTGGGACCCTAGTGCTTTCAGACTTTTCATCTGCAAAGGCTGGAAATTTACTTTAAAAACAAGATTTGAGCTTCCCTTGCAGATATCTTGATTGCAGCAGCTGGGGCTTTATGAAACACTGGCTCATGGAAGTGGGAGAGCTGGCAGCATTAAGAAGCTAAGGAAAGGGCCTGGAATTATTATGAAGTCTTATAGCTCAGAGAGATCAAATAACTATTCAAAAGGCTTTAAAAAGCCTCTGTAATTCTGTGTGTGTGTGGGTTGTTTGTGTAGGGGGGTGAGTTTGTTCACAGATCCTCACTAAAGGACTCTGGAAATGTGGGGAGAGGATGCCAGTGAGAATAAAGTTTGTGGCTGATGTGTTGGGAGCGAGGCTCTGTATTGATGGATGAGCATCACAGAGGAGTGCAAGGATGGAGGCAGTAACTCCTTGCAGAGGCAGGAGCAGGGGGTTGGTAGGGAAGCTGCTGCTCATGCACCTGATGACTGGTTGCTTAAACACATCAAAATTGATAATCTATGCAGCTAAATTCAGCTTGCTGCAGGCAAGAACTGCTCCAGCTTGGCTGCAAAAGCTTGAACTCCATGCAAGGTTGAAATTGCTCAACTATGTCTTTCATGACAAAAATGTTTTTTTAATGATAGATGTCATGGTTTGGGGAAAAAAAAGTACCGGTAGATGGCGTGCAAAAATATTCAGCACTGTTCATAGATTTTATCAGACAAATGCAAGTTCTTGTTATGGCAACTGGCTTCGGGTATGAAGACATGTAAGTAGTGAGTTTAATGAGGACGTTCCTGGTAAACAGGGAGGATGTGCACGTAAGGGGAAAAAAAAGAGTGAGATTAATTTAATCTATTCTTCATCTGTTTCACAAACAGCTTTTCAACTGCTGCTGCTTCTTTTTTAACCCAGTCAAAGCATGGACACTTCAGCAAGGGTCATTTCCTCCCCGGGTTTCACACTACAGTCTCCTCTTTTGTAATGCTACCCAAAATACATGGTTAGACTTTATCTTGGGTAGGAAAACACAGAGAAAGAGAGGACCTTGTTTCTTTGCATTTCATGCAAATTTACAAATAAAAATAATCTGCAGGAAAGATCAAGCATTGAATACCTCATGAAAATATTAATGCTTTGGAAAGCTATGGGTTCATGAAATAGGGTCTGTCTGGCATTCTTAATTTTAGTCGGTGTTATTATTATTGCATGTTGATCTGTTTAATCTTGTGTAAACTTCCTGCAGAACTGGAAATAGGCACTCTAAAATAGTTATTTGGGGTTTTTTTTGGTGTATATAAAATATCAACAAGAATTAATTTCATTTATGATGGTGGGTTTTGATAGCTGTGACTTGGTGCTGCCCACCTGCAGAGGTAAAAGTACTATTGTGTGAATTTACTGCCAGTATCTCTTACTCCAATATAAAAAGGTGTTGAAACTGTTTCTAATTACAGATGATCATGGTCATGGTTGTGTGTACATGAAAATATTGTGTTTGATAGGTATCTTTGATCATATTAGTCATGCTCTGCCTCCTGCTCAGTAGTTCTCCAAGAATGGTGTTGAGGTTGGAGGTGTTCCCCACCTGCTCCACAGAAAGAAATTATATAGTGTTATCAGAGTGGGATATGGGTGTCAGATGACCTACAAAAAACCTGAAGTTTGTCAGTAGTCTGATATACATTTAAAAAACAAAAATTTGGAATCAGTGCTTAAACCCCCTACCAACCAGCTTTGTTCAAGCATTTACAGTGACCAAACACCTTTGAAGATGCAGACTTAAAAAACTCTGAGACACATTGTCTTCCCTTTCTGCTCTTACCTATTTACTGTGGTTCACTGAAGTACTGTGAAGGCATATCAGAATTTGCAGAGATGAGATTTCTGTTACAAGGACGTGATATAGCTATGTCCATGCAAAGGACCAAGAGACAAAAGACCAGCGGACAAAGCTCAGGAATACGCTGTGGTGCCCGTAGGCTTTCTAGCTCTAACACAAATTGCTGTTCATGGAGGTTCAGGCTAGAAAATATG
Source organism: Aptenodytes forsteri (assembly GCF_000699145.1). NCBI lineage: Eukaryota > Metazoa > Chordata > Aves > Sphenisciformes > Spheniscidae > Aptenodytes > Aptenodytes forsteri. Next base: position 719,623 of record NW_008794215.1, read on the forward strand.
AAAATCTAGATCGTTGCTAGGTTCTAACCCGGTGTTTTGCAGAAGTGGAAGCGGGAGTCTGCATGCACTGGAGTTCTTTGCTTCTAGAAGAGCAAGACAGGCAGAATTTTCTCCTTCTGTAGGAACTTTGTAGTTATAACAGATTTGTCAATTAACAAAGATATTTTGGAAAGTTTCGCTAATATTTATAACTCACGGTTTCTCTATGTCAGTGCTGCTTGTTATTTGCACAGCTATCTTTATAAGTGGAAGGACATAAAAACAGGCCTTCTAAATATAAAATGAAATATTCTGTGATGGCTTTTTTTTCCTATTAGGTTTATATATTCTATGTCTTGCTTGTCTTTCTACAATGTTCTCTTTTAATTAGAGCTCATTTGCAGCAGTCTGCATAAGTTGCCTGTTTCTCATGACAGTACTACCATTTAAACCAAACCCAATAAAACCTTTTCATCATGCCATTCCTTCTTGATTTCTTGCTTTTATGTGTGTGGTGATGATTCTTAGATGAGATTACAGTTTGAAGATGAAGCATACACATAATTCACTTAATTAATTTATATTGTATTTCAGTATATTTAAATGGTCGCATCTATTTTATTTTCTTGACAACTGAGTATTCTATGTCTACCGGCAATGTAAGGTATCAGTACACAATGATGAAATGGAAATGGAAGATGCTGAATTCTGCTCTGTTGTATACTTTCCCCCCATTTAAAACAAAGCATGTAAGTATCCATACTAGATGAAAGGTTAAATGACAAGATTTTAATTTTTTATTACTCACTTGCCCTTTTGGCAGTGGAATTTAGTAGGAGTATATGATCTGAGGCTTGCAGTGTAGAGCTTCAGCCTGGTGCTTCTCTCTTAATCTGTAATTTTTATTGGTATTTTTGGTTTTTTTTAAATTTAAATATTTCTGAAAAGTAAATGCTTTTTCTGTCAAAACATGAACTTTTTGTGGGACACAAAAGCTGATTTTAATGACTTCAGCTTATTTGAATCAAGACTTAGTGTTTTTTACTGGGACACAATTCCGTGAATTGATGAATCCTGTCACAGGAATGAATAAACTGTCTTTTAGGAATTAGTGCTTTGTATGATGAACATTGATTTGGTTTTATGCTTATCAAGGATCAGTATTTATAATACACAATAAGAATTATTTTTTGTATTTCCGTTGAGAAAGACAATGTGATTTATTGCATGTCCATTAATGGCTTTACTGGGTGCCTTGAGACACATTTTGGGAAACACCAGGTAACAGTGATGATGGTATGTATGAAGGAAGATAAGCAGTGCTGTTGAAAAACTTCTAATTTAATGAAGTCTAGTTAACTGAAATTTGAAATGAACTGCTTTTTAGTGATATCCAGCCTAGTCAACACCCTCCAAATTTTAAGGACCTTTCGTCCCCTCTCTTCTCTTTTAAAGGCAGCCAGTCAGCTCTTTGTGCCAAATAATAGTTACCCAAAAGTTTTCTGATGTCTGAGTAAACAACTCTATGTATATACTTTACAGCAGAGCAGGTTTCTGTAAGGAGGCCTGGGACCACTGCTCAGGACAGTAGTCTTAATTCCCAGAGACCAATTCAAAGAAGCAGCCAAGCCAGCAACAACAGAAGATGAAAGGTTAGAAAATTAATACTCTGCTGTGATTTAAAATAGCTTGTAAGTATAATGATATCAATTCCCTTGTCTTTGCAAGGACACCCAGCTTTATTTTATCAACCCCAGAGACCTACTCACCTCTAAAAGTACTGGATTTAGAGTTCATGTCTCTGTTGTGCTTCTTCCATCCCTTGGGTTGATAACCTGACTTTGGACAAGAGGATCAAAGTGAGAGTGTGGATGGGCATTTTTTAAAAATTTCCGTGAATGGTTGGGATGAGTTTTAAATTTTGCTTTCAGATTAGTCAGGCTCAAAACTAGTTGTTTGTCAAAGGTCCAAACAACCACTGTTACATTGAAAAGTTACTACTAATAAAATCTCAAAGTTTAAGAAAGATGTGGGCTTTTGCCTGTGTTCTTGCTATAAATTCCTGATATTACTCCTACTGAAAAGTAGGGTCTCCATTCTTCAATACCCCTCTCTGGGCTAACCTCCTTGACTATATCCTGTATCTAATTCAATTTTTTTCTCTGTTCTTGCCTTACTGCGTGGAATATCACTCTCTGTCACATTTATTTTACCTGTATAAATTATTTCTTTCAAATTATCCATTGTCCTCCCACGCATTCTCTTCAGTAGTTTTCTAGAATCTTACAAATACAAAGGTTAATTAACTGATAGTAAGATGCTGGTTTGATATGGGTAAGTGAGTGTTCTGTCTGCTTTAGCCTAATGGAGAATGAGGGAGAGAGATTAGAAGACCTGGCTGGCAGGAGAAGAATTTGGTTCAGAAGTTTGGTTCTGAGGTTCTTTTTTTTCCCCTCCTTGACCCACGTATGTTGTCTGACAAGGGAAAAGCTTGGTAGAAAGAGGGGTTGCATGGTCTACCCTCTCCATAGTTTGAAGAAATAGAGCATGCTAGAAGCCATGATTTCCCCAAACTTTAACATCCAGGGTACCATGAGGTGCCAGGGAAGGTCAGGTCACAGGGCAGGAGCAGGACCTTCTGTGTGAGCTATCACAGAGGAGCGTGGCTATCTGAAGCGTTTCATTTTTGACCTCAACTGTGGTATGAGCTGTAGCTTTTCCCCAATTCTGAAACCTGACAGACACCACCAGGAGGGCTGAAAGGGGCTCGATAAAGGGAAGCCTGAGCCCAGCTACAGCATGAGAGAAGAGGCTATTGCTGGTGTCATGTGCGTGAGGTCTGCACAAGCATCCTACCAGCAGTGGTGGGCAGGGCAACCATCTCTCACATTGTTTTGAAGGTTTAGGGGCTCTTGCTAAAATGACTTGCACAGCAGTTGTGTGCTGACTGTTGAAAGTTGGAGAGCTGGCTCTCATCTCAGCGTTATTGTCTGCAGCCCACTTGCCCTACTAGGAGATATTTAGCTGGAATTATCATTGGTCAGCCTGTTGTTTGCTCCTACGATGCACAAAGGGAAGGGGCTACAACCATTGTGTATAAGAGCTATATCCAGTAGAGGTGTTATATCAGGTTTAAGCTGTAGATTTGACAGAATAAGGCTTTGCTTCTTTTTTGGCATGATGTATTCTTTAACAAGTTCAATAAATAACATTAGAAACAAGCTTGAAAACCTTACTTCAAGTGATAATATTTACCTAGTCACTTAGTCAAAGATACATTATGTGCTGTGTAAATGGCCTGTGACCAAAAATACAGCCCTTTTTTCCCAAATGTCCAATTTTCTTGTAAATTTTTGTAATTTTTTTGTTATTCAGACATGTTATTTAGCTTAAACTTGTTAAAATTTAAACTAAATCAGTTGGATAAATTGTATCTCTTCTGCATGAAAGAAGTGGACAAGTTACAGGCCAAGTGAAGAAGGTACCTTCCTGATAGTTTTCTCGTGCAGTCGTGCTGTTAGGAGTAATCATAAGTAATGATCTATAGATAGACCATTATATAGATAGGTGTTCAAATACGGACAAAAAAAGGACGTTTACTTATGTGAGACCCTACATTTCCTGAAGATGACCATATCAGTTAAAGGGATAGGTCTGGCCTAACTAGGGTGGGAGATTTCTAAACCCGATTCTGCCTTAGTTTAAAGCCCTTTGCTATTGCATTAACCGGTCCATTCAACACCTCTCAGAAGCAGGCTGCAAATGTGTACAGGATGTTAATATTTTTATGAGAGGAAACCATTGTAAACCACAAACTCTGTGAGGTAGGTTTCTTCTCTAATTATCTTTTCCCTGAGGTACCTATTATACTTCATGGTGGAATAAATTGTATTAATAATTTTATTCATTTAAATGGGAAATGGTTTCTCAAAAGGAGAAACTAAAAGAAACAGGATCAGAAAAAGAAATGAAGGCTCCACCTTGATACTAACAAGGTTGATTTTTGAATGTCCTGCAGTTATGTATCCCCATATGATACCTTAAGTAAATGCACTTGCTTTATTTCATACAAGAATTCATACTGACTTTAAATGGGAACTAATCATGTGAATAGTCCCTACAGTATTTTTAAACACCTAGTTTATTTTAAGGCAAGCTTTGTTTATAATTTATGTTACACTATTAAGATCTATATACCAACTACTATTTTGTTGCACGGTCTAGGTGAGTGCTAATTACTGCATTCTGCAGTAATAATATTTTTAACTTCATTGTAGTCATACTAAATCAAAAAGAGGACATTGATAACCCAGCTGTGGTAAGGTGGTATGATTTAAGATAGTTAATGTGACAATGTAAAAAGGGTCAAGGTTCCATCATGTTCAGTGGTAGGTAACAGAATGAAACCAAGCAGGGGCAACTGTCCCACCTGGAATAAATTGTATTAATTAATTTTATTATTTAAATGGGAAATGGTTTCTCAAAAGGAGAAACTAAAAGAAACAGGATCAGAAAAAGAAATGAAGGCTCCACCTTGATACTAACAAGGTTGATTTTTGAATGTCCTGCAGTTATGTATCCCCATATGATACCTTAAGTAAATGCACTTGCTTTATTTCATACAAGAATTCATACTGACTTTAAATGGGAACTAATCATGTGAATAGTCCCTACAGTATTTTTAAACACCTAGTTTATTTTAAAACAAGCTTTGTTTATAATTTATGTTACACTATTAAGATCTATATACCAACTACTATTTTGTTGCACGGTCTAGGTGAGTGCTAATTACTGCATTCTGCAGTAATAATATTTTTAACTTCATTGTAGTCATACTAAATCAAAAAGAGGACATTGATAACCCAGCTGTGGTAAGGTGGTATGATTTAAGATAGTTAATGTGACAATGTAAAAAGGGTCAAGGTTCCATCATGTTCAGTGGTAGGTAACAGAATGAAACCAAGCAGGGGCAACTGTCCCACCGCAAGGACTGCTTGGTGTTAACTGTGGGTAAAAGTTGAGGTTTAAGGTGACAAACACTGAATTGATAAATACAGTGTTGTTGAGTAATTGAGGTTAATCCCAGCTTCTGAGCAAAAGGACTGTATTCACTGTGATCGGCTGATACAAACCCAATAAGCATCGTGTGTGGGACAGTGGTGCCAGATGGTTATTGTAATGGCCCTTCATGTAGCTGGTTGTTGCTGTATGAGGTTACTACTGACTGACCAAATTAAATCTCCCTGCACCTGTATTGCTACGGAAATGGTGGTGGTTGGTGGGTGTGGCCACCTGGGGTCTTGTAGGGAAGGTTAAACGCAGGGTCTAAGGTTGAAGAAGGGAGTTTACCATCTTCTGTCAGATCCTGGGAAATGCCATGGGAAGGTGAGCAGTGTTTGAAGGTGGAGAGAAATGAGATACTGAATTAAAGGTATTTGTGGAAATGGCTACAGTATGAGATTGCAGGTTTTGAGCATAGGCCCAGGGCAGTTGTACTAGCCTAAAATCTGCCAAGCAATGCGGGAATGAAAATCTCTTAGGAAGCACCATGCCCTTCTTCTCCCCGTCAAGGCCAGAAAACATGAACTGAGCTCAGCATGCCTGCAAACGGCTTCTGCAGGAAAGGAGGTGCCAGGGATCAAACAGCATTCACTGCAGGTCCCCTCTGCTATGCAGGTTGACACAGTATGAGAGCCACCTATATTCCTGAATTTGTGCTTGGGTGCTTCATGGTGTAAACTTGCATTAAAAATCGTACTCTTTCATGCAGAAGGCATCATTATGATCATGCTTTGGAACCTCACATGACACAGTGCAGAATCTCACCCTAAATCTCTGTATCCATCCCACAGGATGGAACCCATCTTTCAGACAGTGAGAGCTTCAGGAGGAGCTGAGTATCCATATGTGGACATATATGGAGTTGATTAGCCATATAAGTCCATATATGGACTTTGTAGGTTAAATTATCTCTGCCATGTCACTAGACAATCTCAGCAAAGTGAGCCTCCTTCTGTGCAGTAGGTTTGTTCCCTTTCAAACACGGATACCACAGCCCAAGATGGGTTCCAATAACGATCTGGTTAACAGCGTACACCAAAAGACTTGTACTAATGCTTTGTCTACTTCTACTGCTGTTCCTCCTTCTTATAGACCCAGGGATCCTTTCAGTCACTGTGTCACACTGAGAGCTCAAATTGAGCTGCACCAGGAGGTCCTCTTATGGCAGTAGGGAGATTTTTAAAGCATGGCTTGAGAGTAAGCAGTGCAACATTGTCGCCTTTTCTGAGAATCCTCTAAAGCAATAATTCTGAGAGATGTAATTTTTTCCCCCTTTTAAGTGGGATTTAACACAGTCCTAAAGATGAAAATTCAGTTCCCAATGTAGTTTTTCTATTTGTTATTTTATCTTTTATTTTTAAGCTCTTATCCAGCTATTGCACTTATCCTAGACTCTTAAACTCTGGTCCATAATTTCCTGAGTGCACAAGTTCTCCATGTGTGTATTCATTCAAAGGTATTGCAGAGCTTCCAACAAATGCAGTAAATTCAGGAGAAAATATGCAAAATTTGGGTCCAGCTTCAGTGCAAAAGCGTAATAACTTGATTGCGTGGTTCCTGAAAACAAAAGTGACAGGCTCAGACCCACTCTCTGGTGAGTTGGGGCAAAGCTTTGAAACAAAGGCTTGAGCTTGGCTCTGTTTTGCATCTAATACCGAAATCCCAGTTAAGAATTTGTGACCAGCAGGTAAGGATAGTTTTAGTATGGAGTTGAGGATGCTCACCTCAGAAGTGAGCCTCTGTCACACTGAATGTTTAGTTATTTATGCCAAGTCGAACAACATCACTGAGGAACAGGTCTTTCTCTGACTCCTTGCCAAATTTTGATAGCATCGTGGTTAGGGCACTGTGCTGGTAGGTAGGAGAGGAAAGCATGTATGCGAGTTTCCTATTTCACAGGGGGGTGCCTGTACCACTAGAATTGGTACTGGAATTAAAAAGAGATTCTCATTCTTGTAGCTCTCTTCCTGAAATTTCTCAGTTCCTCAAATTTGTCCCCTAACTAAAATAATTTGGGGAGTTTTACCGAATCCAGCATAGATGAAACAACACTTTTGGCATATGGATTGTGCACTGAAGAAAATTCCCCTAGTTCTGCACATGAATAATTGGCAAATCCTGCTCCATGGAGAACTAATCAACATCAGCAGAGTAACATTACAGCATAAGCTGCTATTGCTGGAAGGAACGGGAAAGGAATGGAATGATGAAGAGAGTGCTCGGAGGCTGAAGCTCTTGGACTTTCAGCTATTAGACTGATCTCTTTTCACAGTGGAATATGGCAAACATTTTGACTTCTCAGAGATCCATGGTTTACCTCAGAGATGGGGCCCAATATGTCTTTGAGATCTAGATGTTCTGGTTATATTATTGACATAGTTCATGGATATAAAAATGGATGTAAGCGAACATTCCCTTCCATTCCCTGTAAAGCAAATTGATGGAAAACCTGTAGAAAGAATTTGCATTATTATCTAGGTATGTCATTCCATGAAAAACAAACTGTCTTGAAAGGAGAAAGACTCCTCAAAGTGGTCTACCCCTAGGCTCTTTTAATCCCCTCTGGTTTTGCATCATTTCAGTTGCACAAAACTAAACCATCCACAGTTTCTTTACATCATTTCCAAACAATATGTCCTCTAATACTTTGATATACTTAGAGGATGAGGCTTTGATTTCTTTCACATCTGACGTCTGGACTGGGTCTGTGAAAAATTTACCACTCTCTTTTTAGACTGAAGTCAATAATAACCGTCCTGAACCTCTGTTTAGGATTGTGGATTATGTTTACATTATTAAAAATGTGTATGATATAACAGTAATAACAGGGACATCTTTCTCTGTGATTGCCCAGTTTGACCTGAGGATGGTAATAAAAACTGATTATCTTTTAGACACTTCTTTTCTGGCACTCAAAATTAAAAAAAAAAAAAAATTACTAGCATTATAATAAAATGGTTACTTTATTCCTGACCATTGTTCACTTTTCTCTTCCAGAATGTGACCTTCCCCTGGAAAGGTACTTAAGTGATTTTAAGGGCATGGAATAGACTATTTCAGTTGGAAAGGACCTACAATGATCACCTAGTCCAACTGCCTGATCAATTCAGGGCTGACCAAAAGTTAAAGCATGTTGTTCAGGGCATTGTCCAAATGCCTCTTAAACACTGACGCCCTTTCACCACTTTTGTTGCCCTCCTCTGGACGTGTTTAAGGACCTTCACATCCTTCTTAAACTGTGGGGTCCAGAACTGCACACAGTAGCAGTGACTTTTTTTTTTTCATAGTGGTGGTTTTTAAAAGTTGGGTGATATCTAAACACAAGTATATGTGGAACTGCACAAAGAAATGAGACAAATCTGTTTCAAAAGAATTGATTTAAAAATATTGTCCTTCTGTTTTCCAGGACAATTATTTTTCAGTTGACAGAGGTAAGGTGAGAAAGGAGAGAATTGTAGCTATAGAAAGTGTGGGGCTGAGAGGCAGGAGAGCTGGAGAGAGGACCGTAGAGCCTAGCCACCATGAGAAGAGGGAGGGTGTGCCCTGCTGTGGGGTAAGTGGAAAGAAAGATAGACTTGGGGTGCAAAGAAAAGAAGATTAAAAAGACTAGGAAAGTGAATGAAACAGGATGAATATTTAGAGATGTAAAAATTAAAAAAATATTTTAAAGATTAGGAAACTAGCATTTAAAGAAGAATAAACTAAGCGAGGTGGTGTGTACGCTTTGGTACTAAGGTGGTTACAAGCAGTAGGCAGGGGTTCATTAGCTTTGCAGAGGCCCAGACAGGTTCACCATGCCTCATTCTTGTTGATTTGATTTCCGTGGAGGCTCAGCGCTTAATTAGTCTTTTTTTAATACATCCCCAATGAAGTAAAGAAAAACACCCAAATTTTTGTCCCTGAGCTTCAGTCCCTGTTCTGAGAGAGTAAAATGGGAATAGTATTCTGTTAATCCTAGGAAACTCATGAAAGTGCCTTCATTAGAGTATGTATCTGATTCCCCTTGAAATCAGCGAAGTTTGGGTGTCTGACTTCCTTTGAGATCCTCATCCCAAGTAACTTGCTCAAGGTCACACAAGAAGTGTGGTTGGGAGGTGAGATTTAAATTTAGTGCCTCTGGCTATTGCTTTTGTCTCCAAGGCCTTTTCCTCTCCGGGACATAGTAAAGTCTAGAGGCTGTTAACCTAAGGGCTCCCTAGTTCAGGAACCAAGGGGAAGCTGGGAAGCAGTGTACCCGGTTGACCTAGAAGGGTTATATAAATACTTATCAGATTTAAGCTAAGGAATGTTGGTGTCTCCCTCTCTTTTCCTTTTTCTTACCCCTTTCTTTTAGGCTTTGGCTGAAATAAGACATCCCAAGCTTAATATTTTACTGTCTGGTTGGGGCAGGTTGAGAAAAGCCTTGGTGCATCTATGTCTGTGCCAAGGCAGAACAACACTTCACCTGGAGGAGTGTGTTCAATGAAGGGGCATAGTGCAGCTTTCTGCTTCTTTTCTCCTCCTTTTCCTTTGTACTTAAGGCTATGACCCTGGAGCACACTAGTATAATAGAAAACTATTCTGAGGGAAAAGATGGGCATTGAAGAGAAGATGCATTAAAATATTGCAAAGGCATAAAAAATGTTAGTAAGAGACTGTCATCCTGGAAAAAACCAAAAGGTTTATCTTATGAAAGTTTATACCATGCAGTGTTTTAGCGTATCATCTGGCAAGTGGTCTCCCAATAAAATGTAAATAAGAAATTGTCCTTGGCTCATGGTGGGGTATGCTAAGAGAGCCTGAAGTCCTTGCTCCAAGACAGGGGCTACTAGGGAAGATCATCTGAAGGCTCAGATGACAGGTAGTTAATGACGAGTGGACAGCCCATCCATCACTAGGGACTCTTGGTACCAGACTTCATCATGTCCCTTTGAAAATCTTTATTTTTCTGAAAAGCTGACAACCATGTTAGTGAGTCCCTGTTTTGAAAGGAGATTCCTGAAGACTTTTTTTGTAACTTTGGAGAACATCTTCTCTCTTGTTATCTTTTGGTTAGTTGGTTTTGAAAGCACTGAATGATGTCTCTTTTAAAAACAAACAAACAAGCAGAACTGGCAATTTCTTGTTGTTTTTTTCTTTAAATACATAAAATGCTTTGTTTTGTTTTGTTTCTTAATAGCTGCCTACAGCAATTCACTAGATTAAGTTGAATTCCTTTTCAAAGAAAATAATATGCAGCCATTGTAAATTTGTGTGTTGGTTATGGTTCCCAGTGATGACTAGACTCTTGTGTGGAATTCACTTTGTTCTGGTTGCATGAGGGATTGTGTCTCAGTGTGAAAGATATCCAGAGTGAGGAAGGATTTATTTTTCTTTGGGAGGGCAAGTGAAGGTGGAGCGAGAGGAGGTTTAAAACTGAGTTTTGCTTTCTGATGCTGAGGTTAATTTTCAGTTTTACTGTTGCAGGTTTACAAGTCAGGTGCCTCATCCAGGAGTTAGCATGTTTTTCTTGTAATTTATATATTGTGTTGGATTAAAATTAAAATATGATTCAGCTGGAAATGTGACCTAAGCCGTACTACCCAAGCTTAACTAAACCGAGTGAACCGAGTTCAAGTTACTCTCGGGAATCCATTTCCATTGGGTATAGAGGGATTGAAATCTTACCTCAGTAATGTGGCTTAACCTAAATCTAGGCTGACTAATGGCTGCATGTTTTGAGGTGATCTGTGTCTGGTCTCCTGGCCATACAAATGAGAAACCTGCCCAGGTATGCTCTGGTTCCTCTCTGACACTCTTTGTTCTTCTTTCTGGTGGGGTTCAGTGTGTGAGGGGCTGGCATGGGTTAGGCTTGGCTCAGGGAGAAGACCCCTCTGTGGGTTCAGGCTAGTGTCACCAGCAGGCTGGCCAAGCTGTGAGCCCTCCTCCCACACAACCATGCACAACATCCCATGCAACCACTCTCAACATCCATGTGATCACACACGACGTCCCATGTGCTCACAGGGGGCTCTTCCAGGACTGGCTCTGCATCTGCTTGCCCCAGTGCAAGAGCGCAAAGGGGCTTCACTGGGACTAAAAAAAGCACTCACATCTCACACACACAGTCCCGGCCACGTCCACCCCCTGAGGAAGACGGAGGACAGAGGGTGGAGGTTGGAGGAGGCTGCACTGGGTGTGAGAGCTGGCAGGGGAGGAGAGGAGCCATGGGTCTGTTCATGAGGGGCTATGTGTCAGAGCAGCAGAGTTACTTGCATCTTACTAACCTGAGATTTTTTTTTATATTAAAGGAAGAGTTTCATTTTGTAAAATGCAGGTCTCTCTTCAATGTGACCAGAAGCAAATTTATCTTGTTAGCACTTATTTACAACTGACAATTCTCAATTAGCATTTGAGCCTAGATTCCCATTTCTATAAATCCCTAATGAGAGTATAAATTACTAATGAAAGAGCTAAATCTCAGGGCCAAAGTCTTACTTCATTAACACACTAATGTAGATCTGAAGTGTTTCTGTTCGTCTGAGCAGAGTTACTTCACAATAACACTGGTGTAAGCGATATGGGAATGAATCCTCAACGCTTTTGTAGTGTGCTGCATGAAGTGATATTGTTCTGTCTAATTTTCAAATTTCGTTGCACTTAGGGAAAAAGTCTCAAATGTTTCTGTAGTGTTGTGCTCAAACCCATTTGTCTGATTTGTCTGGCTTCAGATTTGATTCCTTTAAATGTCTTTTTTCTTCTTGCACCTGCTGCTCAGTGAATAAAGGCTGTGTGTAACCCTAAAATATTTGTCACCTTTTGGTGTAATCAGTTAAGGATTTTCTATTTATTTTAACTAACATTTAATTTATAAATGGCATGGCTCGTAGGAAACAGGTAACAATTTAAATTTCAGAAATGGTAGAACTGAAGTAATTTATGATAGATTTTAAATTTCTCATTGTTTTTGAATGTCTCTTGCTAATCTGTGATAGTATTAATAGGCTCCCGTCGCAAAGATCTAACAGTAAACTCACTGTACTGACTATATCCTTGGTTTGAACACTTTATGAGTGCTAATACTTGGTCAGGCGAGGATTATCTTACCTACTGTAATCACTAGAAATAGACCCTTGTTCGAAGGGTCTTTTAGGAAAGACTTTTAGAAAAGGTCTTTTAGGAAATCATCTAGGTAGTAATGTGCATCCTATCGGTGTCAGTGATGCTGTCTTTGACGTAAATGCCGACAAATTCAATAGGCTTACCTGGTATCACAATCTCAAAAATACATTAAAGGCACTGGGCCTGGTCCCGCTGGATACTGCTCAGTGTCTGTTCATCTCTTGCTGCATTATAGTGTCTGGCAAGGGTCTTTCTCATCCCACACTCTCAGTAAAGTTGATGAGGGTCTAACGTGAGTTAAAAACTACATGATCCAGCTTCATGTTTGATTCATCATGTCCGATGTTCAGATTTTAAAAGGCTGAATCTTACAGGTAAAAGTTGTACTTGAAGGCCAAATAGCAATAAAGCGTGGATTACGATTTCCTCTGCTAGGTTTGCAAACTCTTCCTCTTAATGAGCTCCTTTAGTTAAGCCTGTTCAAAGAGTTTCTTAAAAGTGTATGAGGTAATTAATTAGAAATCCTAACCAATATTACATGGATGAAAATTATAAAGCTAAAATTGCTATATTTATCAAGAGTCAAAGAAAGCTAGCATCGTGATGTAGAGTGAATAACAGTTTTACTATTTCTCTCAAGTTGGGAAAGTTCAAATACATGTTTAGTAAAGGAGAAAAGGCTACTAAATATTGAAACACTGGCACAATTAGAGTAAAAATTACTGTACAGCTTTTTTATAATGTTTTATAATATATGACTAAGTGAGTTTCTAGTATTCTTAGAACATTAGCATTCAGTCTTGTAGAATATTTTATACTGTATATTACACACGATTGTACTGGCTTACAGGCAATAGAAAGAAGCGGGAAAAATATAACTGCAAATAGATTCTTTGACTATGCCGAAATGAACTCGGAGGAAGAACACACTCTTCTAGATCTTAGGATCTTTCTTCTTTCTAGGGAAAAATGTACAGAAGCAAAAACTTGCTGCATGTTAGCAGAAGATGCGCATATTTAACATATTAAGCCTTAATATAGCAGTCACAAACTAAATCAAGCTGGTTTTCTTGTTCTTGCGAAGTATTGAGCAAGTAAAAGCTAGTAAGGGAAGTTATCCTTAGCAGAAGGCTGCCTCTCTCCTAGAAGGTCAGATCTGAGACACTTAAGATGAGACTGGTCTTGTAGTTTATAGCTGCTGAAGCCATTGCTGTAGCCAGCTAGATAAGTTAGGACTGTTTGCGTAAGGGCTCTCTGTGAAGTTATGAAATGATGCATCAGCTTTTCCTCTGAACAGCACAAAATATTTATTTCAAACCTCTCAATGCCTGAAGATAAAACATAGATTTGGTGTCACATAGTTGGCAAAGGCAGTTTCAGAATTAGGCATTCTGAATCCTACGTGGCATGCTTTATAAATGGATGTTTTTAGTCTAAAAACATAGTTGTCATCTTGCTAATACACCAATATGTAAACAGCAAAATGTTGATGTGCAAAAATGGAAGAACAAATATAAGACATTTTGTAACAGCTTACTTTATTTCTTGTAAATACTTCTTTTTTGGTGACATACTAAAATAAACAATCGTAAGTAGAACTGTAACAATTTTCGTGAGCACAGTGATATCTGAATAGAAATGAGGACTGGAAGAGATTCTTAAGTCTAATGTTTGCCAAGAATTTGTCTTTTAGGGGTATGTGTGTGGGTTTGGTTGTTTTTTTGTGTTTGGTTTTGTTTGGTTTTGGGTTTTTTTGTGTGCTGTATACTCTGTTCAACCCATGATTATTTTGTGGTTATAAAGTTCAGACAGATGTGAAAATGAAATAAAATTATTGTTGTACAGTGCCTGAAACATATTTTAATTGATTAAATATAATCAAGGTTTCAATAGCAAAAAGAATAAATGTAATTCTGGCCTTTTTTAGTTAAGAAACAGAAATAATTTGAAAACCACAGAACAAAATAAAAGCAATTTTTTTAAACATTCAGAAGAAAAATCCAGTCAGTAAAATTACATTTCATTGTGTATACTGTATTTAGGTTTTACAGGAGGCATTTTTAGAGTTAACAGTTTTGTATATACCATAAGTAAATAGATGAGGAAGGATTTCTGTCAGATGCTATGGTGACAGGCTTTAGTTTAAATCCTTAAGACAGATAGATAGAAGTAGATTAACTGGCCTTAGTTATTTCATGTTCCCTGTCTGAGTGGAAACATGTTTCCACGTTGAGCTAGAGTGTCCTAGCAGCCTGAAGTTGTAATGTATTTACTGCCTTTTGATGCATCTTGTTTAACATTTGCTTAACATATTTATTCAAATGAGGCTGGGCATTTGTTTATCCCTTATCAAACAAAGTGGGACAGCTCTAGGACAAGAGCAAATAGACAGTATCAGCAGAAGCACCTTAAGACTTCTTTTCTTTGTGATAAGATAATACTTAGCAAAGAAAATACCAACACCAGAAGATATGCTTATGAAATAATTTCTTAGTCAAATGTTGGGTAACTTTTGCTCAATCTCTTAAAATGTAATAAACTTTAAAGGCTGCAAGAAAGCAAAAATGCAACAACCAACCTTAAACCCAAATCAAACTCCTCCCTCCCACCCCCAACCTGAAGCACACCAGCTAACCCAACTCTGGGAACATCTAACCCAATCAAATAAATAAATAAACTTAAGGATAAGGCTTCTAGATGGAGTATGATTAGAGTTTAATTCAAGCACTTAAAACTTAAAACCCAAAATAATCTATCCTGGCTGGCAATTGTTTGGATTACCTTGAATAAAGAATTGTCCATAGTGTAGCTTCTAACTTTAACATGATGGTGACACACGCATGCTCCGTCCATCGCCCGTTCTCATTTTCTCTCTCCTGTTCTTTTTCATATTGATTTCTATTCTACCCTGCACTCATCGCTGTGATTTGTTTAGACAAAAAGTGTACCAAATCAGTAACAATCTTAATCACAGCTGATATTCGGTTCTGGCCTCACTCTCAGGCATCTTCTGTCCCTTTTTGTTACCTGCTTTAAGGATTAAGTGCCCAGACTTCCCCTTAGATCTGTCTAGCACAGTCCCACAACGTCAGTAGGTCACACAGGTGTGTCACGGGGACGGCTGTGGAAGGTAAATGCAGAATTCCTCTCCATTGTCCCTTGGGGAAAAATCTGTCCATGTAGCCACAATAACTTCCCATGCACTCTTTGCTTAGGAGGGTTTACCGCAAAATCTACACTTAAATATCCTGAACGTGTGAAATTTGATTTTAAATATAAGAGAGAGAGTAACCCCTTAGAAATTACCTGCTAACCCTATAGCAGTGAGTAGTCTCACATAAACACACTAATCTCCAGAGAACATGAGAGGAAAAGATGTCTTAAAAATTATGGTGATTTAATTTTATTTTGCCCTAGAATGACATTCTCCTGAGTATTTGTGAAAATGAAGATGAATATGCAGGGCTACATTTGGTTGATTTCGCGCCAGATGGCCAGTTGCAGAGGCTGAACTAAGCTGAACTGATTGATTCGTTTTTGCCATATTGCATGCTGGCGTTTACCAGAGTTCACATCATTCAAATACTAACATTTTTGGTGCTTTCTCTTTTTATTTATTTTTTTTATTTTTCTCGGTTTCTTGGGATGAACTCTGCTTTCCTAATGGATTCTCCTCCTCTCTTTTCTGCCTCAGCCTTTAAAGGAATCAGTCTTTTCCCTACCAAAGGGTTGGTTGGGATTTTTTTGTCTTTCAAAAGATTTAATAAACTGCTCACAGAGATAGGGAAAGGAGGAAATGCAGAGGGCAAACGTGCATTATGGTATTTTTTTTCCTCCAGAGGTTTAACTTTGTCTTGCATTAATTTATCACACGTGAACGGAAAATACAACATCTTGTATTAAAATGGAATTCTTAAAGTTCTGGTGTTTCAATTTACCTATTATTTTGGGGATCACAGAGGAAGACATTTAAATTCCCAATGTTCTAACTTTCATGGATATGTTCCGTTAAAAGCTAACGGAGATGATATCAATAGTTACACAGAAATTACTCCAGAAACTCATGGAAATTAATAGAAAAAAATCCACTTTCCATGTGTTTTGAGCCATCTTATAGATATTTATAATAAACAGTACATAAGGAGTAGGATACCTTACGCGAATGTGCACATACACATAATTCAGAATAGGTACATTTTAGGGGAAGATTTAAAAGACTTAATGAATGTGGGTTTTCTTGTTAAGTTCTGTGGGTTTTGGAGAGATTTCAGCAAAACCTTACTATAGTGCCTTTCTATGAAAGTGGCAGTATACGTATTTTGATTATTTTCTATACATATGCAAAGCCTGTTGGAATATAAAAGAAAGTAAGACCTTCTCAAAAGAATTTTAAATTTTGCTGTAAAATACAATAGTTTGATCATTTTGTAGAAGGAAAAAAAAATCTGAGTATATACTACGAGATAAATATAAGCAGAATAGTCCTTTGGCAAAAGAACATCCATGTTTGTGAGAGGAGTCTTTCTTTTCACTGTGTAACCAGCCATAACTCTAAGTGTAATGTCAGGAGCCACCTCTTTGTTAGGCCAAGTGATTTGCAAAGCACAGTTCCTCACTGATTTCATACCTTAGATAATGAGGGCTTTGGAGGGTTAGAGGAGGGGGAAAAAAGTGATGAGATTTATGCCTTATGGACAGCACTACCCATTAATTAACAGGAGAAATTTGGATCAAAATGTTGGTCAGAAAAACAGTAAGAGATGGCAAAGCCCTACCTTGACAGATGCCAGTAGGGATTTTACTGTGGACCTGAAAGGTACTGGGATTTTGCAGAGAGGAGTTTGGGACATGGTCGTTATGCGGGATTGGACCTGCAGATAGAGACACCAGCTTAATCTCTAGTACGTTGCAAAGTCCGCCCGGTGCTTTATGGGGCAAATCCTTCGCTGGCCAGCGCAGCTGACCTGCGTGATTGACACATGTTTGTGTGGGGCTGGGAATCCTCCAGATTGCTTCAAAACAGATATTTATGCTTGCTGGCTGCTGTAGGCCAGATGATTTCTTCAGGAACTACCCCTAGGGAGGATAGGGCCATCCTCATGTCTCCAGCTCAACTTCGTTGCAGTTTGGTCGGATTGTCCCCACCAAAATTTGCCCAGCAAAGCCACGTGGGTTCCTCCACTGCACTGGGTGATGTGGAGGCAGGAGCACTGCTTGTCCGGGGTTGCACACCTCTGCTCTGAAACTCTGGCTCTTGGTGGCCCCAGAGCTCTGGCACAGGCATGCCCTGCTGTATGTACCCACTGACGGGGGTGACAAATGGGGAAGGGTTTTTGCAGTGTGGAAATGCACGTATAAAACAATGAAAAATTTGATAGAAAATGATTTTTAAAATATCTAGAACACCATGGATTTACTCTTCAAACCCAAAATATTCTCTGAACTTTTTCACATAGCTATTTTACCAGCTGGCAGAGTGAAAAAGGTATAGCACTGAAGCAGCCAGTCCTAAAGTTTGCCATCTACCTCACCCCAAGCACCTCCTGACACTTGTGCTCAAAAATGCATGGTGGGATTGATATAAATCTCAACTTTTCTCAACAATTCTCTGCACATCTTTGTCACCTATAACAGTTCTGTGAGTCAAACAGAGCAGTCAGAAACCCAGCCTACAGGATTGAGAAGGATTAAAAAGGGTGAACCTACAGTACTTTATTGAGCTAGGTCCTCACATTAACCTGATCTGATCCTTTAATTACTATGAATAGAATAGGGCTTACAGTCCTACTTAATAACACCCCATGCTTTTTATTCTATAAAGAGCTTTCCTATTCATGTGGCCTCTTCTTTTCAGATTTACAGATTTGTAGCAAGAAGGAATGCGTGGTTTTTTTCTGGCACTCCAGGGGAGAAAGCTACCTAATGTGTATCTGTGGGATACTGGAAAGCATAACCACAACCTTTCTGTTTTGAAAAAAGTTATTTGAAAATCAGTCCGCATTCAAGTTATTTGTTATTTGGCAGGAAAAGGTGAAAGTAGAAAAGGCAACCAAACATAAGATCTTGACTTTATAAAGGTAGTAGAAGGAGCTTAGCATAGTTTCTATGCTAATCGGAACTGTGATCAAATACAATGCATACTTTTCCCCCTTCCCGTGCACATTTTCCCCCTCCCCATAAGCTAAGAGAACCAGCACGTTACTGTAACCTAGGCAGACTGATATATACACATATGATCATATATATGGGTGATATATGATACTATAATTAATAACTGGTATTTTCTCTGAATTCAGGAAAGCAGCTGCAGCCCGCTGATAAGGTACTTCATGAGAATAAAATCAAAGCTGAGCATTGATGATTATAATTTGTTGTGATTGAGAATGGTGAAACAATCATTTTATTTCTTGAATTGAACTGAAATATGAGTGAGCCGCTGGGTTAAAAATGAAAAGGGGATACAGGTTGTGATTAAGAGCCTAAGACATTGTGCTAAGAGTGGTATAAAAAGTAGGAACAGTCTCCCTAATTTTTACATGAACATATTGTGCCTACCGTCTTGTGCGGATCCACCCAGAGGCCAGGTTGAGGGAGCAATCCGAATCTGTTTTTGAGTTAAAGATGGAATGAGTGATGGGGGAAAGTAGAGGGTTTGGGGATTTTTAGGGGGGAAGGAAGGGGAAAGAGAGAAGAGGAAGGATGAATCTGACCAAA
This sequence comes from Aptenodytes forsteri, assembly GCF_000699145.1. Taxonomy (NCBI): domain Eukaryota; kingdom Metazoa; phylum Chordata; class Aves; order Sphenisciformes; family Spheniscidae; genus Aptenodytes; species Aptenodytes forsteri. The sequence goes on from NW_008794215.1 coordinate 738,457, forward strand.
AAATTGGTGGAGGTGGTGGGGAGAACCCAATCAAAATCTGTTTTTTCTCTTTTGGTCATCACTTCCAGTATGATTTGCCTGAGCACACAACCCTTTGACTATTGTAATTATAAAAAGATTATAGTTGTATACTGAATTTGGAAGAGAAAGACAGTATGCTGTAGATATTTTACCATTTGGAAGTTTTTCTGCTTATTAACGAACACCACATTTCAGCATTATTTTAAGGCTAAAACTTGATTAACATGCAGCAATGAAACTGGTCTAATTTTATTTCACTACAAATGCTGTAAATAACACTGTTAGCAAAATAAATACTGAAAAAATATGGTATTTGACAGCAAAGATGTACTTAAAATATTTTATCATAATTCCTTAGCTTTCACAAGACAGGTATTGTTAGGAGCCAGTCTGATTAGTCTATCAAAGACACATCGCTGCCTCCTTCTCCCCCACCCTCTGGCTCCTTGAAGATAGAATAATCTTTACTATGCTTTTAAGGAATAAGGATTTAAATTGAAGCAAACCGTGAAACTGCCAAAGCATGCTTATTATTGACAGGTTATATGAAAATGATTGCTTAAAATTCCACCCCACAGACAGACAGACAGACAGACAGACGTGTATAATCCCTACTTTAGCATTATAGTCTTTCTCTCTATTGCTACTCTATACGGCTGTAATCTCAAAAGACCATTTATTCAATGTGAAATATTGTATGTTCCTCTAGCCTCCTTCCTTGATTGTGTTCCTAGGGCCTTGTTGGGCAATTGATTACTCTGTGCACAACCCCGCTGCTTTAGGTATTAATGGCAAAACCCCCATTGTCTTCAGGATTTAGGCCCTTTATGATTTTTTTAAAGTTCATTATATTTTGCAGGCAACTGAGTTTAAAATCTGTGATTGGAAAGACTTACCCCTCACATCTTCCTGTGAAATATTTTACCTTTAGAATGAAAAAGCATTTGGAAACTGTAGGATGGTTTTGATCTGCCGGATTAAAAGGAATCAGTACTGAAAATGGATTCACATCATCTTCTTTTTGGGTACCCAATACTTGAGGGGAGGGGGAGGAGAGGAAAAATAACAGCTGATTTAATGTAAGTGGGCTGAATTCCCTCTCCTGGTGGGTCTTTCAAACCTCCAGTTTCTGTTCTTGCCATCGCTCTGTGAATATCCCCCTCCCCTTTTTGTTAAAAGGCCTCAAAAGACTTTATTCAATGTGAAATATTGTATGTTCCTCTAGCCTCCTTCCTTGATTGTGTTCCTAGGGCCTTGTTGGGCAATTGATTACTCTGTGCACAACCCCGCTGCTTTAGGTATTAATGGCAAAACCCCCATTGTCTTCAGGATTTAGGCCCTTTATGATTTTTTTAAAGTTCATTATATTTTGCAGGCAACTGAGTTTAAAATCTGTGATTGGAAAGACTTACCCCTCACATCTTCCTGTGAAATATTTTACCTTTAGAATGAAAAAGCATTTGGAAACTGTAGGATGGTTTTGATCTGCCGGATTAAAAGGAATCAGTACTGAAAATGGATTCACATCATCTTCTTTTTGGGTACCCAATACTTGGGGGGAGGGGGAGGAGAGGAAAAATAACAGCTGATTTAATGTAAGTGGGCTGAATTCCCTCTCCTGGTGGGTCTTTCAAACCTCCAGTTTCTGTTCTTGCCATCGCTCTGTGAATATCCCCCTCCCCTTTTTGTTAAAAGGCATTTCCTATGAAAGCCTACAAAAGCAGCTTTCAATATGATTAAGCTTCTCCTGTAAAAAAGTACAAAAATAAGGATACATTTGGGTCTGTATCACCCCTCTATTCAGCTGCTTTAATTTGCATAGGCTACTTCCTAAGGACACCACACATGAACACGGAAGGCTCCTGCGGTCATTAGGGGCTACCCAAAATTTCATTTATGAAATTCCAAGGGGCAACAATGACCATAACCCCAAACCAAATTGTTGGAAAGGCCCAAGCAGCTTGGCGTAGCTGTGGGCTCACCGCTGGCAGGTACCAGTTTTCCAGCCTTACCTGGAGTAAGCTGTTGCTTGACGGAGGTAGAGGGAACTGTTGTCTCCTGAGATCCCCATCACTGGTGACGTCTATCTCTGGGTGTTCCCCTCTGTGCAGAGGGGCAGTGTCTCACCCTCTCAGCCGTGAAGCACCGCTCCGTGGGTCCACTTCCAGAGATCATTTGCTGATTCACCCTCAGTTAAGGCAAACCATGCCCCACCTTACTGTACATACCTGTAAAATGGGTACAGAATAATCTATTTCTGATGGGTTTTGTGAGGGAGGTTCAGTACCTGAAAAACTTCTCTGATGTTGACTTTTCTCAACATCAGCACCTGTATCTCTCACTTGCTGATTTATAGAAATGCGTATAATATTTTTCTCCAGCAGATTAGTATCTGCGTGAGATATTTGTGCAGCAATTTACAAAGGTGCTGCAATAACACATGTAAGCATTTTAACAGGGTAGTGCTGAAAAATAAGCTTGAACTGGAACTGCGATTTGTTTCTGCCCTTGTAAGAAGAATAATTTTTTTCTTTAGTACATGACGATGTTGCAATGTAATCTTTATTACTAAATGAATGAATGACTGGTGTTGCTTAGGGCACAGGCTAAAAACCGTTTTCACGTGAAGCCCAAATATTGTTGCTGTTGCAGTTGTCCTGTTGTTTTATTAGCTCTGAACAATGTTGGACTACTCTCGAAATCTAATAATCTCTGTAAAGTGTCTTCCCTCGGTAGCATCTTTGATAATGGAGAGTAGATTCTAAAAATACAATAAAAGCATAAAAGAGAATATTATCATAACTGCTTTCAAAAACTAGAAAAAAATGAACAAGTAAAAAAGACGCGGACTGCATAGAAAGGAAAAAGAAGAAAAGGTACTAAATGTTAGTTTTTAATCACTTTGTGTGTGTATTTATGATTTAATCTGCTAACAGCCATGTTAAGTACAGCATAGGATTTGGTGCATATTTCAGTGCCAGATACACACTCTTTTTTTTCTGAGGAGAAAGAGAATTAACAAAAAAAGTGGTATGTTTTACTCAAGTTATTAGTTGAATTATAAAAAAACATATCTTCTTTTTTCTTAATGACCATCAGTTGCCATCAAACATATTTAAATGGAAAATGGTTGTTTTAAATATTATAACTGTTCTGTATATTCCTCATATTAACTAAGCATCTTATGATCTCTGAAGAGCAGAAATGGCCCTCGAGACAAAAACATCTTTCCAGTGTGTGTGTGTGCGCACGCATGCATGCATACATGTCTGCCTATACATATACAGATATGCATATGCACAAGGCAAAGAGCTTCACAGGTTTATAACTGGAGAACAACTCCTGTGGTTTTCATTTGATTTTTAAAAGCAGAAAATATGAATTCTGCCCTCAGAATGTCAGAATGTTACAGCACTTTTGCTATGTAAGTGGAAGATACATTTTTTTAATTATAATCTTTTATACCAGTGACTTTTACATGAAACAACATTTGGATGTTTTATGTTTCACATTTATTTAAACAATCATTGTCTCTCTCAAAATATTTTCCCTGAAACCTTATGTACAGGTAATAAAAACCTTGTATGGGAGCAGGTTCATCTGATAATAGCAATACAAGGTTGTCTGATTATGCCAAAATGATATTGGAGAAAGGAGATTTTATTAACTGACTTAGAATGAAAACCATAACATCTATGGGTTTTCTCCCTTCCAAATGGACCAAAAGCTTCATTAGAGAACAGAAACCTTTTTTTAAAGGATACTTACTAGAATAGAAAATACATTTAAATTGAAGCCTAGGGAACAAATTATAACTATTAAATTTCTTTGCCAGAAAGATACTTTTTAATTTTACTTCTCCCCCCCCCCCCCCCCCTCCACTCACCCCCTATCTTTCATGCACCCCCCCATGTAGCATCTTGATGTAGCATCTACATGCTAACACTTCAGGCAATTCACTCCCCTTTTAAGTGGTTTGAGAGGTAACCTCAGTTCACAGAGCATCCGAAGAGCCAGGTTCAGTGTGACTGGATGCCACACACACTTCAGGCAATTCACTCCCCTGTTTTAAGTGGTTTGAGAGGTAACCTCAGTTCACAGAGCATCCGAAGAGCCAGGTTCAGTGCTACTGGATGCCATACTTATACTTTTCTTCTTGTGTCTTTGTATAGGTCAATAGTACCTAGGTTCTGCCATCCACATTAGGCTTTTGAAACGCTAGTTTTCCCAGTGCTTTTGATGTGCATTTCACCTCAGGAAAATACTTGTTCCAGAAGGGATTTTGCCTAGCATGTTTCTGTGCAGGAACAAAAAAATGAGTGTTGTTAGCTATGTTCTTGTAGAAACAAGGTTTTTCATTCCTGTGTTTGCAAAGGCAGTTGCCCACTAGCTCTGGCAGTAACTTTTCTCCCTCTTTGACTATTCGCAGGATGACATGTCAGCAGGAGCTGTTGGTAGAGAGTTGTATGCAGTTCTCTGCTTGCCTAACGGTTGCTTTTTGTAGGATCATTTTGCCTCAGATTGGACTCTTTCCGGTTTTGCAAGGCAGACATTAGCAGAAAGAAGGCGCACGCTAGGGAGTGTCCTTCAGCCTTTCTTCCTTTGGCTCTGGCACATTCCCCTTTCCACCTCCTAGCAGGGAATCCAGGTTCCTATTTAGGACCTTTACAGGACTTCCCTGTGCCCAGTCTGAGGAGGAATCCCGGGTACTCAGGAAGGCTTTTCTCAGGGCCACCTCACTCTGAGCTATTTGCCATTGTGCACAGTATATTTTCCAAGCAATATTGCTTGTGGTTCTCATATTAGAAAATGTTGGGGTTTTTTTCCTAAATATTTTTAGCATAGGTACTTTTTAAATTTCTATTTCAAAAGACTTTATTTGAAAAGATGAGAATAAGTGATTATGTGCTATATATGAAAGAGTACTTTGCTTAAAAACAAACCCCCAAAACCTTATTACCGCTGCAGAAGTTTTAATACAAGCATTTTCGTCAAAGCATTCAAACATCTAACATTCTGCACTTCAGTAAACTACAGACTTCTCCCATAAAATGAGATATAAAAGCCCAGCATTTAAAAAAAATGAAGTCAATAAATTAGTGGAATCCATATTTAAAAACAAACAAACAAAAGCAAACACCAAAACTTTGGTTTCAGTCTGTAGTGATTAAAAATAAGGCCACTGTGGGGAAAATGTGTTCATTGATGTAGTGGAAATGGTTGTGTCTTGCTAGAACAGAAAACTTTGAAAAATGTTTTATTTTAAACATTACAGTTATTTAAATCAGAAATAGCTATCTTGTAATTGGCAAAAAATGAGATTGGAAGAAGAATTTTGCAAAACCGACATTTTAAATTTGGGACTTCTTTTCTTGGGAGATATGCTATTCATTTCACATGATTTCTGACCTTGCTTAAATACTGAATTCTCAACAAATTCAACAAAATACCAGATTTTGCAGATGGCACGCAATAAAATATGAATTCTGAATGCCTGCTGCAAAGGTAATTTATTTTAGGGAATTGGATTACTTTGATAAAAGTAAACCATTTTCAGCAGGAAAATAGTTGTTGTTTGTTGCTCAAAAAATGTATTTACTTTAACAAAACTTGTTTTCTGTTACATAATGTAATTCCTTCAATTTTGAGCCTTTCTACGTTGCCTTGCAAATATTTTGCTTGCTTCTAACTGTTAGATTTAGTACAGCCATACAGAGTTGCGGTCTTATATATTTCCCTTTCAGTCATTTCCAGGGACTTATTCTATAGTTTCTAAATATACTTTCAGCAATAAATCAAATTTCCCACCTGAGTAAGGTCTTCTGAAATGGGCCTTGTTAAAAAACCACTCTGACAATACGGTAAGCGAATTCATAAACTACTCGATCTGCCTAAATTTGTTTAGATACCACTGAGTCCCCGCTATAAATGGAAACAGCAGTGGCCACGCTTGCTTTGCCTGACAAACCTTTTTTGACACTTAGGAGCTAAGTTTGTCTTTACTGCTGCAGAGCTGCGCTATTTAAAGACAGGACTGCGGTCATCGAAGGGTTAAAACCAGTTTTGAATTTGAGTTAATCCATATGCTAATCTATTTTAAATATCCCTGCATAACTACCAGTGTATTTTTAGCAGCGCAGTTTGTTGTTCCAGTTGCCAGCTATTTTTGATGACACAACAAAATAGGGCAGAATATAGTTTTAAGGTTTATTTTGGCCTCTAACTTTAAAAAGGGCAAAACCCCACCCTTGTCCAAGGATATTTTTGATTTGAATGGTCTATACCTGCCCTCTGCAATCAGCCAATTATTGTAAGCAGTGTGATGGGCCTGAGGTATTAGCGCTGGGAACATTCCTGTTGTCCCTCGGGTTAGGGATTGTTTTGCAATGATCACGCGTCCTGATTTGAAGATTGCACTATTAAAGTAAGGGCAAGGAATTCAATTTCTTGATGTCATTTTGCCTGGCCTGGTTTTGAAAATAGGTCACTGTATGCTATCTGGATTTGTATATTATAACAGCACCTGCTAGCATTTTTGTAGTGAAGGGTCTAGTCATATTTTCATTATAAACCCCTATTTTCAGGGGTTTATAGACTAACTTGACCATAGGAAGAACCTTCTATCTAAATGGTGGCACGCGAGGTCTCTTCTAAGGAGCATGTTTCTTACCCTGCAAATCTCAACAGATACGTGTTCAGCCATTTCTGCAGGAGTGAAAAATGAAAACGTATTTTCAGCTGCAATTTGGTATTGATAGTAGATTCCTTAAGAAAAAGATACCATGCTATGTTTGTCTTTTAATTAAAATGATATCTAAAAGAGCTGGATTTCTCATGCAAGTCTTAAGTAAGTATAGGTTATAAACATTGGTGACTGGGCATGTATATTTTATTTATGCAAATCCACAGTAATAAATGCCCTTATATAATGGAAGGATTTAACAGGGTCAAAAACTGCTTGTTTGAAAAGGTTGGTAAATAAATCATATGGATCTGAACGTCAAGTGTATGTTTACATACTCGTTTACACCGCTTTTTCCCATAACGTGGAATTGTTTCTGAGGGAGTCAGCATCACTCTGTGGCCTAATATTTTAAATAGTGAATAGATTCTCGCTTACACAACTGAATCAGCACAGCTGTGCAAAGATGTGTATTTAGCACTGATTAAATGCTTCCACCTATACATTAAGAAATCCAAACCAAGTCCCTTACTACCACTAACTGTAGGTTTTTGCAGAATAGCTGTGAAGGTGCATTTCATCACCTGCCATACACTTCCTAACGTGTTTTACTTTTTGTTTTTAATATGATCAGGACCAGCCAGGCAGCGACAGAGCAAAATGAAACTTCTTCTAAAACAAAGATAATAAAATATGTTCGAGTAACATTAAAGGATTGTCTGAAGACTGCCGATGTAAGGAAATTCAGGGTTAATGCTGCGTTACTTCATTTTGAAGTCAACCCCATTGCGCCTGTTTATTGCAGGGGTCTTCAAACGGAGCGATCGCACAACGATGTGTCGGAGGCTGCTGCAGCACCCGGTGGGCTGAGCCCAGCGCAAAACTTTCAGATGGCTGAATATAAAATTTCCGGATATTTTTTGGAGGGAAGGGGTGCCAGGGAGGGGAAGAGGAGGAGGACGGTCCTGGCCAGCGTCGCTGGCGGTGGCCGTGCCGTGGGGTTCAATGCAGCACAAAAAAGAGAGGCGGATAAAACGCCAGTGCCCAGGACTGTGCCTCATTTTGGCTAGACATTAAGATTCCTAGAAGTATTATTTTTGCCCAGTCCTCGAAATACCCACCGGTAACCCAAAATCCCCCATCCCCTGCAAAGCCAACAGTTTGCTACTTAAATGGGTTTAGACTTAATTTTAATGGAAGTGAAACATAGTCGATGGAGGCAAATTAAAACCATATAATTTTGTAATCTTAGTTTAGCTATAATTGCGGCAATAAAACAGTGGCAAGAATAATTGTGGAACATATGTTTGTGAGTGACATTATCTAGGTGACTTCCCTTTTACGGCAATGCGCTGCTGTCCTATTTGTCTCCCCCTCCCTATGCATTGGAATGACAAACCTGCGAGCCCGGAGTTAATGCTGATTGCGGCAGCTGCTTACACACCGAGTCTCCATGGCAACCGGGGACGTTGCCACGCAACCGTATTCTTTTAGGGACGGGGAAAATGCCCAAAGGCTTACTAAAAATACATGGAAGAGGGGGGGAAAAAAAAAAAATCTTAAATTTTCTTATTGCTGTTAATGGGTATAAGGGACCGCGCTACCGCTTGAAAGCAGAGGTCGCGCAAATAAAAACCCAGCCCTGACCTTTCAAAAATTGCTTGCCGTTGCCTGAAATCTCGAGCTTTATTGACAAAGATGACTTTTGATCGATTGTAAAATTGGTAGCTAACACGCGGCAGCCCTCGCAGACTGCAAGATGCAGAGCTGGCCCATTGCTATTCCGGAGGGGTTGAAGGTCAGCCGAGAGCCATCAATGCCGTATTGATCAGCGGAGCTGAAAAATGCCCATGTTTACAGCTCCTCGCACCGTGGGGCTGCGGCCCCAGCCTCCACCGGGCTCCGCCGCCTCGGCGCATGCCGCGGAGCAAGCCGTCCTCCCAGCAAAAGTGACATCACTTCACTCAGCTCAGCTGTTTCTGCAGTTTTCTATAAATAGCTAGATAAAAAATTGAAGGCTGCTTTTGGAGAATTTAGCCAGCCAATCTTCTGATCGTCAGCAGACAAGGCAGGCTGGTTTTTTTTTTTTTTTTTTTTTATTAACAAACGCTGCAAATCTTCCTCCTAGTATTTGCAGCTTGACCCCAAATAACCAAAAATTGTGAATGGTATACATGGCTGCATTCAGGATTGTCCTGGGATGGATATTTAATTCATCACTTCTCTAGCTGTTAAAATATGATCAGATAGGAGTGAGGGATGGAGGGAGGAGAAAGGGTTGGCGTTGCTGCATGAGATGTGCAGGCCTGGTGTTACGCTGATGCGGCACGTTTGCTGAGCTTGGTATCACCCCTACCTGCAGAAACCCCCATGTGCCAGGCTCCCGGGTGCCCCCCTGAATTAAACACACCACGCACTGGAGTCAGAGCTACACCAGGGCTCTTGTTGGTTGTAATAGCAGAGACAAAGTATTCGAAGGAAGCAATTAGAAAAACAAACAAAAGCATGCTTCTTATTTTTCCTTGATTCCGATTTTGACACTCTATTTCTTAATTAAACCTCTAAGATAGCTGATGAAAGAAAAACATCATCTGCCTGGTCTGTAAATAACCTCTTGCTCGATAGTATTTCCTTCTGGAAACAGGAGCATTAAGAAGCTGCAAAACACAAAACAAAGTATTGAAACTCTCCAGATAAAAATGTGCATTCTGCAAGTTTTATGAAATTTTGGAGACCGTGGCAGTTCTTTTGGAAAAAGGAGAGGAAAAAAAAATTGTAAACATAAGAAATAACAACCGGTCCGGGTGGAGAAAAGCATGTCCTCTGCAGACTCCATCCGCAGGTAGCCATCATGACGAGCTCCTGTTGCTTACCGTGCCTTTGCCATTCCTGGGTTGCATTCCCAGCGGGGAACGAGCAGGTGTCAGGGAAAAGGAGAGTCTCACACAGCCCATGAACCTCAGTCAGTTCTTCAGCACTCCTGAGCGCAAGCCTGTGCGCAACATTGCACAGGATCAAACCGCAACTGTCCCCATCCTTGTTGATTTGAACAGGGAGCTGAAACTGCTTGGCAACGGAAAAGATGAAAGTACTTGTTTTTCAGAAAAGTTAATGGCACTAGAAATAGAAACCAGACAGTTCCTTGAAGGTAGGGAAGAGGAGACCAGCAGGTTTTCTCTCCCGACTGCAGTGCTGATTGCGGTGCAGTGGGTACTGCAAAGTGAAACTCTCTGGCCAGCGTAGTACGAGGGATTAGAGCAGAGAACTGTAATAACTCATGCTGGCCTCGAAATGTGCATCTGTCCCTTAGCAATGGAAGTGAGAATGAATTGCAAAATGTATGTAAAATTATTGATGTATGGCACTTTAGAATACATTTGTTCTCTACAGAAACTGATCTATAAATGATCCTGAATGTAAAATTCAGATTCTCTTCGAGGATGGAGATCAGTGAGGGTTGTATTCTTAAATATCTTTTGAGTATCTGGGTGCACGTGATCGAAAACCAAGCTGCAGCTGTTCATTGAAATATTTCTGCTAGGGTTAATGTTTAGTCTTTTTGAATGGTCAGTATTGACGTTCTGACTTGGGAGGGGAGAAGAAGAAGGAAAATGGCAGAATGAGGTAAGTCCAATCTATCTTCTCTGCAGAGTGGGCAAAGTGGTATTTGACCCATTAGTTGAGTGGAATGCAAATAAAACAAGATAGAAGAGACAAAAGAAATGAAACTTTATAACTTGCTGAATATAATTTGTTGCAGAGAAAACTAGCAGTTGAAAGATGGAGTTTAATTTTGCCCAGAACTTGTTAAAAATTTATCCAAATTCCAGAACAACTACCGGTGAAGTATTGCCATAGGAAAAAAAAAAACCCAAAACCCAACAACAGAGTTAAAATTATTTACTGGGATTGTATTTAAAAACCTGAGTTATGTTTTAAAAGAAATTTATTTATTTTTGCATATAAACGGATGTTGAACGCTTATAACTTGCTGAATTTTTCAGCAATATATTTATTTTTCAATAATGTTCACCTTTTCCCATTATCATTGAATTCCATAACACATTTTAAATAGTGCTGTTTTTTAAATGTATATCTTCCACTTTGAAATAAAGCACACATAATTGGGATTTTTGGTGCTGAATCAAGTTAGTGGTCTTCCTACTAAAAAAAATCACCTGTTTGGTAAAGGCAGAATAGAGAGGGCTGAAAATAAATAAGAACTTCCTACCTTCCTAAGCCCAGCATCATCTTGTCTTATTAGTCAATACAGCTGGTATGTATCGAATACTGAAAAGCCGGACAACTGTTTTTATTATCTTTGCCTGATCTCAAGCCAAACCCCTTCTGGGGACAACAGTCTTGACTCTGCATTCTGTGACCTTTTCAAAATCTCATATTGAAAATATGAGTGGATTAGCCAAATTTGTGAATGACAGGCCTGCTCACTAAGTCAACAAGAGCTCGCTTGCTAATTTCAATGGAAGCAGGAGCAAAACCGAAGTCGGATTGTGCTCCAGCAAAACTCCATTTGACTTCAGGTCAGGATAAAACTCATTCCCATCATCTTTATTGTCCTTTTATGTCTTTTTACTGACAGATGGACAAGGAACTTTACTTTTTCTGAATCCTTTCCCAAGGAAGGAAAGGTGAGTCTATCACTTTTATTTCTGAGCACACAAACATCACCTGTGTAGGACCTCCTCTCAGTCTGCTGCTGGAAGGAGTAAGAAATGACTTATAGTGTGGGTGAACACTGGTTGAGTGCTTGCTTGTGTGATCAAACCTGGTATTTGTCTGGGGAAGAGAGGAGGAGTGCCCAGGGAACAATTCCCCAGACTACCCTGAACTCATGTGCAAGCCCCTTGAAAACACTGCTGGGCTCTGTGTTTTCCCTCTCCCTCCCTGGGAGGGAAGGCAAAGCAGTAGCCCTGTAAAGAAATGATCTGAAAAAGTGTGTCCTAAAACACTGTATGACAACATTTGGAAGGACAAGGGGATTCCCTCTGTTGTCTGTAATCTTCTCCTTGACTTTATTCTTTAAGGTATTTATTATTTTTATCCAGTGTGGTTTTCTCTTGCCACTCTAGTAACCAGACTTTCAGGATTTCTTCAGCATTAGAAGCTGGCTGAATAGGAACAGGGAGTACCTGGGTGTGCACAGACACTCAAAGGGACATCAGCAAACACAATGCTTTACAGAGCTGTTTACTAGTGGAACTATAGACGGAGCAGCCACATTACTATTAAATATTTGTTTAGTATCTTACAACTAAAACCAATAGCCTGTTTGTTTTTTTTTTTTTTTTTGAATGAGATGAAGCCTTTCATAAAAATTCCTTCTTTATCGTTTTGTATGTTTGTGTCAAAATATCTCAGGGCACAAAGCCCAGTGGAAAGCCAACTTAAAAAAAAAAAAATCTTTGTAAGTGCTTTCATGACAGTGAACCATTAAATCTCCTGAGCAATGTAGAGAAGAGCTGGATCATGCATAGATTGCTTTTTACCCAGGATGCACCGTTGCCTGCAAGATTCTGAATAAAGAGACACACCTGCTAGCTGGCTGATAACACTCTGGGGTCATTTCATTGAAGAAACTGTCAGCCAGGAGGTATTTAAAGAAAGCCACAGATGAATTCATGACCTGCACTACTGAGACTAAAAAAAAGTTGTTAAAGCAGAAAGAGAATGCAGATAAATGCACATTCCTTTGTACTGCAACAAAACTTCTCCATGTAAATCAACTGAATGGGAAAGAATGGGGAAAGAATGTGTTTCTCTGTACAGTGGCGGGGAAGTGAGATGGTTCAGCTGCACATCTGGCTACCGGCCAAAGCAGTCGTGTGCCATGCTTGTTTGCCTACTAGTGCTGCTTAGATTGGCAAATGCCCATGCAGTTTGAAGAGGGCAGGCGCATGACTGGATGGCTGCCAGTAAGTGTGCGGGACTGATGCCACTGCTGGACGCCATAGCCTGGTAGGAATGAGGAATACAAAGGCATTCAATAATCTGAATGTCCCTTTGCTTCAAGAGAGTGGTGCCAGGCAGCATTTAATGAGAGATTGCTTTGTTACAAAGTCCTCGACATCAAGTGGGCTGGTGAGCTCATTAACCTGACTGCAGCAAATAAAAAAGGCGCACTCAGAAGACTCCCATGATAGCATACTCAATAGTGTAAGAGTCCTTTTGCTTCCTTTATGGTGATCCATTAGCAAGCAGCAGTGTAAACACCATAAAGCAAGCCAGTTTTCTGATTGTTCAACTAAAGTCTGTTTTCCCTTGGGGATTATGCCACCAGTTGATGCAGAGACACCCCCCCGCCCTCGTTATCTGTTACATAATGACCTTCTATGCAACGAAGGATTTTCCCATATTTCTTAGGAGTGCAACTGCAGCTAAGGAAACTGCGGAGAATTCACATCTCTGAAAGACGGAAGGCAAGGATGTAGGGCACATCAGAAAAAAAAAAACAACACAAAATGATGCCAAGGGGAATGGAAAATCTGAGTATGCTTATGTTTATACAACTTCAGTTAGAACTTATGAAAATGGTACATATCTTTTCTGCATCGCCTTTGTTCCTGTTTACACAGGGCTCTGTATCCGTAGGAGGGGCAGCCCACCTTGCTTACCTAACTTGGTTCTCTGCGTTTTCCACAAATGCTGTTTGCCCTCAGGAAAATGCATTATAAAGTAGTAGCTCCAGAACAAGTGTCTACTGTATCTCCATTTGAAACACAGACCTTTGCTGATTTACTAATCAAAGGAAAAAGAGGGAAGAAGCGAATCCCCAAAGAATTTCCCCTTTCAAAACAAAGGGGAAAATTCCTTATTGTAGTTATTCCATTTAATCCACTGGAGCTACAATAGTAAAAATGTTTTTTTCAACCCCTAAAAGGTCAAATTAAAATACCCGTGTTTAGTCCCCAGGAACTGCAAAGGACTATTGCTTCCCCATAAGCACCCAGCAAAAAGAACTAGAAAAATAGCTGAACAAGGTCAATGATTTTTTATTTTTTGGTAGGTAGGTGATCAGCATGGATCCAGTGCACACCGGTAGTAATGATTTTCGGTTACTCAATTGCTCAGTCAAGGTTCTGTTACCCAAGTATCTATCTGGCACAAAATAAAATTAAAAATCCCATTAGGCACTAATTAATACCCTTTTCAGAAGAATTACATACTAGTTACAGAGTTAAAATGTATTCTGTTCTCAGTAATAAGATTGTTTTTAATTCTTTAACAAATTGGAGAATTCTTTAATGATTTTCAAGGTGCTACCACCAATCAGATCTCATTATAAGATCAATTTAAAGTCCCCAAGCAGTAGTTACAGCACCACTGTTAGTATGTGAAATTGTGGAAAAAATACCAAAGGAAATAATTAGGCTACCTCTTCCTACCTTTATCTACTGTATGACAAAATATTTAGTCTGAATTGTGTTTTGTCTGCAATGCTTAGACAGTACTTCACATTTGTAATTAGAAGATGTTTTGGTCTCTGTTTTCTTACGTTGGTGCCCACCCTTTCCATCAGCAAAATGCAGTTTAAGTGGTGCAAAAAATCTACAGTGGGTTGCTGCAGTAGATCAGGTGCAACTTCTTCCAACCCTGTCAGAAATTGTGAAAGGGAAGCAAAGGAGATGATCTTATATGCTTTCTGGAAATTTCTGCATATTTTGTGCTCTTAACATTCAGAAGTGGATGGAGATGGCATACTGGACTGAGTCCAGTGAAGGCCACCAAGATGGTCAATGGGCTGGAGCACATCATGTATGAAGAGACGCTGAGAGAACTGGGTTTGTTCAGTCTTAAGATGTAAAGGCTTTGGAGGGATCTTACTGCTGTCTACAACGGCTTCACGGGAGAGCGTAGAGAAGATGTAGCCAGCCTCTCTCTGAAGGTGCACAGTGATAGCACAGGAGACAGCAGACACAGGCTGGAACACAGGGCAGTCCTATTAGATATGAGGATGGTTTTTGCATCTTTTTCACTATGAAGGTGGTTATAAATTTCAGCAGGTTGTCCAGGAAAGTGGAATTGCTATCCTTGGAGACATTAAAAACTCAGCTAGAAAAGACCATGAGCAACCCGATCTGATTGAACCTGCTTCAAGCATAGGGTCCAGTTGGGTGTCCTTCAGAGTTCCTTTTCAGCCTAAATTATTCCTTGCTTCTGTGGGTGGTCTGGCGGGTGAGATTGGTAAGGCACAAACTGAGATCCCAGTGAAAGACTGGCTGTTGTGAAGGATTGACCAGAAACAAAGAAAGATGGCACCATGGGGTTGCTCTGCTACACAAGTCTACAGAACCATAGCTCTGGGAGGATGCTGTGTTTGTGGTATTTCACAGTGTGGTTCTATCTCTGGCAGCAAGTCCTTCACACTCATAAAAAAGGTCACTAAATACAGACAGCAATAGCACCTTGTCACTACAGTACCAAACACTTGCATGTGAATTTTTTATTTGAATCATGCAACGCCTGATCCAAAGGCAGTCCTTGAACTGCAAACTCCCGGTGAGAGGACATTGCCAGTGATTTAACCTGACAGTGTGCTAAGACGAAAATCGCTAGATCTGCGAGCACTCATGATCAGGCCTTAAGCACAATGCTGGAAAAGAACAAAAGGAGTGGAAATGTAGGAAAGTCGGGGCCACCACGGTAACTTTGAACTGAACACTGTAGCAGAATGTAGCTCATTTTCCTTTTTATGTGGCAACTTGGGCTGACGTTGAGAACAATAAGGAAAAGAGCATGATGAAGTTGGACCGACTGCTGACAGACTAGGAGAAGACAACAGGGAAGAAGCCAAGCTATCTCAGAAGCAAAGGGTTGCTCTGGGAATTGCTGCATGGCACCTGACCTGCAACAAAGTTTGAAAGCTGGGGGAAGCAAGCAAGATAATCTTCAAGAAAACCAAAACAGAATCATTATATGAAATACTACCCGTGCAACCTTCAGCCCAGCAATAGAAAACAGAGTAACAGACATTATCACTTTTGGCAAGCAGGATAAGGGCAGGTATTAAGCACAGCCAGATTGGACCCAAGACTACATAGTTTTCTCTCCATTGTCTTGCTGCTGTTACATGAATCTCTCTCCTTCAAGCTTGAATATGATTGTGTTGCAAAGCACCCTATGCAGTTCCTCTGAAAAATAACATGGATGTTTGACTATGCTGACATAACAACTCTGATCATAATGGTAAAAGTCTGATTCACATATGCATTTGGGAAACTGCTTCAGACAGTCCCGAGAGTAGAGGGGAAAATCCTCATTGCTGCAGTGTATGCTGCTTTTAGCTCCTTTGACTGACTTTTCTTCTGTCTTCAAGGCATATTCAATCATTTTGACCTTGCTGAGATAGGAGTGAAGACGACTGCCTGTTTGGTTTAAAGCCAGACAAAGCATTTTGAGGGAAGGAAGGAAAGGGTAAACAGGAAGGTTCAAGAGTCATTCTAGCAATGCAGGACTTGTTTCTCAAATGTTTGATGGACCAGCACTAGTAAATGAGCAAAGAACTCTTTAACCCTTCCCACAAAACTTTGATTCCTTTTTCTCCGCTTTGTTTGCCTTGCCAACTAACATGATCGCACAGAAAGCAGTAAGAACATTGCCATCTAGGAGCATCCCACAGCATCACTTGTGCTGGGCCAATGGGCACTGCCTTTTAAGCCTTTCATTCTCAAAAAAGTACTTTTAAAGGTGGCTAGATGACTTGGTAGAGCTTTGTGATGAAATGTTCCTAGGATATCAGCTCAACTCACAGTTCTGCTGTTGTCCAAAGAATTGCCAGACTTTGTAAACAGTGTCTACAAAGCAATATATAATTCTCTTCGTGAGAAGTGGAACTTTCCTCCATGTAAACCCTGCTGTGATGCCAGGCTGACTGCTAGGCAGAGACAGTACAAGTTCATGGGAGATTTTTAGCTATCTTAGATTACTGGACTATATCATGTCAGCATTAAGCAGGGCAGAGGACCTATCTAAAGCTAGTGGACAAGGTTCAAAAAGGGTCCTGTGCTGCCTAGACACTGTAATATGTGTGTTTCTTGCAGCTGCACCCTCAGGATTTAAGGCATCCTTGTGAATTCTGTTTGTGTGCTACTTCCACTCCGGGAATTTAATAGCACTTGCTGGTTGTTCGGTTATAAAACAATGTAGGAACAACAGCACTCCTCTGCTCTACATTGCTGACTATTTTGAGGTTCCTATTTGTAGTGGCAATACGTGCTGAATGGCATAAGGAGTTGAGAAAGATCATAGAATTATAAAATCATAGAATAGTTTGGGTTGGAAGGGATCTCTAAAGGTCATCTAGTCCAACCCCCCCG
>NW_008794215.1:755617-755894 GCF_000699145.1 Aptenodytes forsteri
TGCCAGTGTTTCACCACCCTCAGCGTCAAAAATGTCTTCCTTATATCTAGTCCAAATCTACCCCTCTCTAGTTTAAAGCCGTTCCCCCTTGTCCTGTTGCAACAGGCCCTGCTAAAGTTTGCCGCCATCTTTTTTGGAAGCCCCCCTTTAAGTATGATAAGCTGCAATAAGGTCTCCCTGAAGCCTTCTCTTCTCTAGGCTGAACAACCCCAACCTCAGCCTTTCTTCATAGGAGAGGTGTTCCTCCCCCCTGACCTTTTTCGGGGCCCGCCTCTGG